>NW_027254422.1:107500-419774 GCF_044704955.1 Pristiophorus japonicus | reverse complement strand
GGGGGACAGTGGGGGGGGGGAGTGGGGGGACGGGACAGTGGGGGTGGTACAGTGGGGGGACAGTAGGGGGGGGGGGGTACAGTGGGGGGGGGGGGGGGGGTACAGTGGGGGGGGGGTACAGTGGGGGGGGGACAGTGGGGGTGGTACAGTGGGGGGACAGTAGGGGGGGGGGTACAGTGGGGGGGGGGGGGGTACAGTGGGGGGGGTACAGGGGGGGGACAGTAGGGGGGGGACAGTAGGGGGGACAGTAGGGGGCAGTAGGGGGGGGGGTACAGGGGGGGGGTACAGTGGGGGGACAGTAGGGGGGGACAGTAGGGGGGGGACGGGGGGGCAGTGGGGGGGGGGGGTACAGTGGGGGGGGACAGTAGGGGGGGGACAGTAGGGGGGGGACAGTAGGGGGGGACACAGGGGGGGGTACAGGGGGGGGGGGGTACAGTGGGGGGACAGTAGGGGGGGGACAGGGGGCAGTGGGGGGGGGGGGGGGTACAGGGGGGGGTACAGTGGGGGGACAGTAGGGGGGAGACAGGGGGGGACGGGGGGGCAGTGGGGGGGGGTACAGTGGGGGGGGTACAGGGGGGGGACAGTAGGGGGGGGGACAGGGGGGGGGGACAGGGGGGGGGGACAGGGGGGGGACAGTAGGGGGGGGTACAGGGGGGGGACAGTAGGGGGGGGGACAGGGGGGGGACAGTAGGGGGGGGTACAGTGGGGGGACAGGGGGGGGGGGTACAGGGGGGGGGTACAGTGGGGGGACAGGGGGGGGGGACGGGGGGGCAGTGGGGGGGGGTACAGGGGGGGGGTACAGTGGGGGGACAGGGGGGGGGGACGGGGGGGCAGTGGGGGGGGGGGTACAGGGGGGGGGTACAGTGGGGGGACAGGGGGGGGGACGGGGGGGCAGTGGGGGGGGGTACAGGGGGGGGGTACAGTGGGGGGACAGGGGGGGGGGACGGGGGGCAGTGCGGGGGGGGTACAGTGGGGGGACAGTAGGGGGGGGACAGTAGGTAGGGGGGGGACGGGGGGGGGGACAGGGGGGGACAGTAGGGGGGGGACAGTAGGTAGGGGGGGGGACGGGGGGGGGGTACAGGGGGGGGTACAGTGGGGGGACAGTAGGGGGGGGACAGTAGGGGGGGGACAGTAGGTAGGGGGGGGACGGGGGGGGGGGACAGGGGGGGACGGGGGGGGCAGTGGGGGGGGGGGGTACAGGGGGGGGGTACAGTGGGGGGACAGTAGGGGGGGGACAGTAGGTAGGGGGGGGGACGGGGGGGGGGACAGGGGGTAGCGGGCTGCGGGCCGAGCACTCACCACTCCGGGCCGGCCCGATTCCATGTTGGGGCCCTCCCTCAGTGCGGCCTGAGACGGAGCGGGTTTTACAGCACGGCGCGAAACTGCCCGGCTCAGTGTGCCGGCTGCTCATTGGCCCCAAACCCCGGGCACTCTGCACCAACACCGCCCGCCATTGGCTGCTCACCCGGCTCCGCCTCAGCTCCATATCGTCATCAGTATCGTCATCAACTCGTCACCGCATCGTGTCCGGACCATCACCAGATACAGTGAGACACTGGGGCACTGGGCACTGGGACTCAGAGACAGTGGGACACTGGGGCACTGGGACTCAGAGACAGTGGGGCACTGGGACTCAGAGACAGTGGGGCACTGGGACTCAGAGACAGTGAGACACTGGGCACTGGGACTCAGAGACAGTGGGACACTGGGACTCAGAGACAGTGAGACACTGGGCACTGGGACTCAGAGACAGTGGGACACTGGGCACTGGGACTCAGAGACAGTGGGGCACTGGGACTCAGAGACAGTGGGACACTGGGCACTGGGACTCAGAGACAGGGAGACACTGGGCACTGGGACTCAGAGACAGTGGGACACTGGGCACTGGGACTCAGAGACAGTGGGACACTGGGCACTGGGACTCAGAGACAGTGAGACACTGGGCACTGGGACTCAGAGACAGTGGGACACTGGGCACTGGGACTCAGAGACAGGGAGACACTGGGCACTGGGACTCAGAGACAGTGGGACACTGGGCACTGGGACTCAGAGACAGTGGGACACTGGACACTGGGACTCAGAGACAGTGAGACACTGGGACTCAGAGACAGTGGGACACTGGGCAATGGGACTCAGAGACAGTGGGACACTGGGCACTGGGACTCAGAGACAGTGGGACACTGGACACTGGGACTCAGAGACAGGGAGACACTGGGCACTGGGACTCAGAGACAGTGAGACACTGGGCACTGGGACTCAGAGACAGTGGGACACTGGGCACTTGGACTCAGAGACAGTGAGACACTGGGCACTGGGACTCAGAGACAGTGAGACACTGGGCACTGGGACTCAGAGACAGTGAGGCACTGGACACTGGGACTCAGAGACAGTGGGGCACTGGGACTCCGAGACAGTGGGACACTGGGGCACTGTGACTTAGAGACAGTGAGACACTGGGACTCAGAGACAAGGAGACACTGGGCACTGGGACTCAGAGACAGTGGGACACTGGGCACTGGGTCTCAGAGACAGTGTGGCACTGGGACTCGGAGACACTGGGCACTGGGACTCAGACAGTGGGACACTGGGCACTGGGACACAGGGACAGTGAGACACTGGGCACTGGGACTCAGAGACAGCGATACACTGGGGCACTGGGCACTGGGACTCAGATACAGTGGGGCACTGGGACTCAGAGACAGTGAGACACTGGGCACTAGGACTCAGAGACAGTGGGACACTGGGCACTGGGACTCAGAGACAGTGGGGCACTGGGACTCAGAGACAGTGAGACACTGGGCACTGGGACTCAGAGACAGTGGGACACTGGGCACTTGGACTCAGAGACAGCGAGACACTTGGGCACTGGGACTCAGAGACAGTGAGACACTGGGCACTGGGACTCAGAGACAGTGAGGCACTGGACACTGGGACTCAGAGACAGTGGGGCACTGGGACTCGGAGACACTGGGCACTGGGACTCAGACAGTGGGACACTGGGCACTGGGACACAGGGACAGTGAGACACTGGGCACTGGGACTCAGAGACATCGATACACTGGGGCACTGGGCACTGGGACTCAGATACAGTGGGGCACTGGGACTCAGAGACAGTGAGACACTGGGCACTAGGACTCAGAGACAGTGGGACACTGGGCACTGGGACTCAGAGACAGTGGGACACTGGGCACTGGGACTCAGAGACAGTGAGACACTGGGCACTGGGACTCAGAGACAGTGGGACACTGGGTACTGGGACTCAGAGACAGTGAGACACGGGGACACTGGGCACTGGGACTCAGAGACAGTGAGACACTGGGCACTGGGACTCAAAGACAGTGAGGCACTGGGGCACTGGGACTCAGAGACAGTGAGACACGGGGACACTGGGCACTGGGACTCAAAGACAGTGAGACACTGGGGCACTGGGACTCAGAGACAGTGAGACACTGGGCACTGGGACTCAGAGACAGTGGGACACTGGGCACTTGGACTCAGAGACAGCGAGACACTGGGCACTGGGACTCAGAGACAGTGGGGCACTGGGACTCAGAGACAGTGAGACACTGGGCACTGGGACTCAGAGACAGTGAGGCACTGGACACTGGGACTCAGAGACAGTGGGGCACTGGGACTCCGAGACAGTGGGACACTGGGGCACTGGGACTTAGAGACAGTGGGACACTGGGGCACTGGGACTCAGAGACATGGAGGCACTGGGCACTGGGACTCAGAGACAGTGGGACACTGGGCACTGGGACTCAGAGACAGTGAGACACTGGGCACTGGGACTCAGAGACAGTGGGACACTGGGCACTTGGACTCAGAGACAGCGAGACACTTGGGCACTGGGACTCAGAGACAGTGAGACACTGGGCACTGGGACTCAGAGACAGTGAGGCACTGGACACTGGGACTCAGAGACAGTGGGGCACTGGGACTCGGAGACAGTGAGACACTGGGCACTGGGACTCAGAGACAGTGGGACACTGGGCACTGGGACTCCGGGACAGTGAGACACTGGGCACTGGGACTCAGAGACAGTGGGACACTGGGCACTGGGACTCAGAGACAGCGAGACACTGGGGCACTGGGCACTGGGACTCAGAGACAGTGGGGCACTGGGACTCAGAGACAGTGGGGCACTGGGCACTAGGACTCAGAGACAGTGGGACACTGGGCACTGGGACTCAGAGACAGTGGGGCGCTGGGACTCAGAGACAGTGAGACACTGGGCACTGGGACTCAGAGACAGTGAGACACTGGGCACTGGGACTCAGAGACAGTGGGACACTGGGCACTGGGACTCAGAGACAGTGAGACACTGGGCACTGGGACTCAGAGACAGTGGGACACTGGGCACTTGGACTCAGAGACAGCGAGACACTTGGGCACTGGGACTCAGAGACAGTGAGACACTGGGCACTGGGACTCAGAGACAGTGAGGCACTGGACACTGGGACTCAGAGACAGTGGGGCACTGGGACTCGGAGACAGTGAGACACTGGGCACTGGGACTCAGAGACACTGGGCACTGGGACTCCGGGACAGTGAGACACTGGGCACTGGGACTCAGAGACAGTGGGACACTGGGCACTGGGACTCAGAGACAGCGAGACACTGGGGCACTGGGCACTGGGACTCAGAGACAGTGGGGCACTGGGACTCAGAGACAGTGGGGCACTGGGCACTAGGACTCAGAGACAGTGGGACACTGGGCACTGGGACTCAGAGACAGTGGGGCGCTGGGACTCAGAGACAGTGAGACACTGGGCACTGGGACTCAGAGACAGTGGGACACTGGGCACTGGGACTCAGAGACAGTGAGACACGGGGACACTGGGCACTGGGACTCAGAGACAGTGAGACACGGAGGCACTGGGCACTGGGACTCAAAGACAGTGAGGCACTGGGGCACTGGGACTCAGAGACAGTGAGACACGGGGACACTGGGCACTGGGACTCAAAGACAGTGAGACACTGGGGCACTGGGACTCAGAGACAGTGAGACACTGGGCACTGGGACTCAGAGACAGTGAGACACTGGGCACTGGGACTCAGAGACAGGGAGACACTGGGCACTGGGACTCAGAGACAGGGAGACACTGGGCACTGGGACTCAGAGACAGTGGGGCACTGGGACTGAGAGACAGTGAGACACTGGGCACTGGGACTCAGAGACAGTGGGACACTGGGCACTGGGACTCAGAGACAGTGAGACACTGGGCACTGGGACTCAGAGACAGTGGGACACTGGGCACTTGGACTCAGAGACAGCGAGACACTTGGGCACTGGGACTCAGAGACAGTGGGGCACTGGGACTCAGAGACAGTGAGACACTGGGACTCAGAGACAGTGAGGCACTGGACACTGGGACTCAGAGACAGTGGGGCACTGGGACTCGGAGACAGTGAGACACTGGGCACTGGGACTCAGAGACAGTGGGACACTGGGCACTGGGACTCAGGGACAGTGAGACACTGGGCACTGGGACTCAGAGACAGTGGGACACTGGGACTCAGAGACAGCGAGACACTGGGGCACTGGGCACTGGGACTCAGAGACAGTGGGACACTGGGACTCAGAGACAGTGAGCCACTGGGCACTGGGACTCAGAGACAGTGGGACACTGGGCACTGGGACTCAGAGACAGTGGGGCACTGGGACTCAGAGACTGTGAGACACTGGGCACTGGGACTCAGAGACAGTGGGATACTGGGCACTGGGACTCAGAGACAGTGAGACACTGGGCACTGGGACTCAGAGACAGTGAGACACGGGGACACTGGGCACTGGGACTCAAAGACAGTGAGACACTGGGGCACTGGGACTCAGAGACAGTGAGACACTGGGCACTGGGACTCAGAGACAGTGAGACACTGGGCACTGGGACTCAGAGACAGTGGGGCACTGGGCACTGGGACTCAGAGACAGTGAGACACTGGGCACTGGGACTCGGAGACAGTGAGGCACTGGGCACTGGGACTCAGAGACAGTGAGGCACTCAGCACTGGGACTCAGAGACAGTGAGACACTGGGCGCTGGGACTCAGAGACAGTGGGGCACTGGGCACGGGGACTCAGAGACAGTGAGACACTGGGCACCGGGACTCAGAGACAGTGAGACACTGGGCACTGGGACTCAGAGACAGTGAGACACTGGGCACTGGGACTCAGACAGTGGGGCACTGAGCACTGGGACTCAGAGACAGTGGGGCACTGGGCACTGGGACTCAGAGACAGTGAGACACTGGGCACTGGGACTCAGAGACAGCGAGGCACTGGGCACTGGGACTCAGAGATAGTGAGGCACTGGGCACTGGGACTCAGAGACAGTGAGACACTGGGCACTGGGACTCAGAGACAGTGAGACACTGGGCACTCGGACTCAGAGACAGTGAGACACGGGGACACTGGGACACGGAGACACTGAGACACTGGGGCACGGGGACACTAGCACACTGGGACACTGGGACACTGAGACACTGAGACACTGGGACACTGAGACACGGGGACACCGAGACACCAGCACACTGGGACACTGAGACACAGAAACAATAGGACACTGAGACACAGAGACACTAGGACACTGGGACACTGAGACACAAAGACACAGAGACACTAGCACACTGGGACATTGAGACACAGAGAGACTGGGACACCGAGACACTGAGACACCGAGACACTGAGACCCTGAAACACTGAGACACCGAGACACCGGGTCACTGGGACACTGAGACACTAGGACACTGAGACACTGAGACACCAGACACCGGGTCACTGGGACACTGAGACAGCGAGACACTGAGACACTAGGACACTGAGACACTGAGACACCAGACACCGGGTCACTGGGACACTGAGACACCGAGACACTGAGATCCTGAAACACTGAGACACCGAGACACCGGGTCACTGGGACACTGAGACACTGAGACACCGAGACACCGGGTCACTGGGACACTGAGACACTGGGACACTGAGACACTGATACACCGAGACACCGAGACACTGAAACACTGAGACACTGAGACACAGGGACACTGCGACACAGAGACACTGGGACACGGAGACACTAGGACACTGGGACACTGCGACATAAGGACACTGGGACACTGCGACACGGAGACACTAGGACACTGGGACACTGCGACACTAGGACACTGGGACACTGCGACACAGAGACACTGAGACACTGCGACACAGAGACACTGGGATACTGAGACACTGAGACACTGCGACACAGAGACACTGGGACACGGAGACACTAGGACACTGGGACACTGCGACACGGAGACACTAGGACACTGGGACACTGAGACACTGGGACACTGCGACACAGAGACACTGGGACACTGAGACACTGCGACACAGAGACACTGGGACACCGGGACACTGCGACACAGAGACACTGGGACACAGGGACACTGAGACACTAGGACACTGGGACACTGGGATACTGCGACACTAGGACACTGGGACACTGAGACACTGAGACACTGCGACACAGAGACACTGGGACACGGAGACACTAGGACACTGGGACACTGCGACACTAGGACACTGGGACACTGCGACACGGAGACACTAGGACACTGCGACACTAGGACACTGGGACACTGCGACACAGAGACACTGAGACACTGCGACACTGGGATACTGCGACACAGAGACACTGGGACACGGAGACACTAGGACAATGGGACACTGCGACACGGAGACACTAGGACACTGGGACACTGCGACACTGGGACACTGCGACACAGAGACACTGGGACACTGAGACACTGCGACACAGAGACACTGGGACACAGGGACACTGGGACACTGCGACACTGGGACACTAGGACACTGGGACACTGCGACACTAGGACACTGGGACACTGAGACACTGCGACACAGAGACTCTGGGACACAGGGACACTGGGACACGGAGACACTGGGACACTGGGACACGGAGACACTAGGACACTGCGACACTAGGACACTGGGACACTGAGACACAGGGACACTGCGACACAGAGACACTGGGACACGGAGACACTAGGACACTGCGACACTGGGACACTGCGACACGGAGACACTAGGACACTGGGACACTGCGACACTAGGACACTGGGACACAGAGACACTGGGACACAGGGACACTGGGACACGGAGACACTGGGACAATGGGACACGGAGACACTAGGACACTGCGACACTAGGACACTGGGACACTGAGACACTGCGACACAGAGACACTGGGACACGGAGACACTAGGACACTGCGACACTGGGACACTGGGACACGGAGACACTAGCACACTGCGACACTAGGACACTGGGACACTGAGACACTGCGACACAGAGACACTGGGACACAGGGACACGGAGACACTGGGACACTGGGACACGGAGACACTAGGACACTGGGACACTGCGACACTAGGACACTGGGACACTGCGACACAGAGACACTGAGACACTGCGACACAGAGACACTGGGACACAGGGACACGGAGACACTAGGACACTGGGACACTGCGACACTAGGACACTGCGACACAGAGACACTGAAACACTGAGACACTGCGACACAGAGACACTGGGACACAGGTACACTGGGACACGGAGACACTAGGAAACTGGGACACTGAAACACTGAGACACCGAGACACCGAGACACCGAAACGCTGAGACGCCGAGACACCGAGACACCGAGACACTGAGACACTGAGACACTGAGTAACTGAGACACTGAGACACTGAGAAACTGAGACACTGAAACACTGAGACACAGACACTGGGACACTGAGACACTGAGTAACTGAGACGCCGAAACGCTGAAACACTGAGACACTGCGACACAGAGACACTGGGACACAGGTACACTGGGATACGGAGACACTAGGAAACTGGGACACTGAAACACTGAGACACCGAGACACCGAGACACCGAAACGCTGAGACGCCGAGACACCGAGACACCGAGACACTGAGACACTGAGTAACTGAGTAACTGAGACACTGAGACACTGAGAAACTGAGACACTGAAACACTGAGACACAGACACTGGGACACTGAGACACCGAGACACCGAGACGCCGAAACGCTGAGACACTGCGACACTGCGACACTGCGACACAGAGACACTGGGACACAGGGACACTGAGACACTGAGACACTGAGACACCGAGACACTGGGACACTGAGACACAGGGACACTGCGACACAGAGACACTGGGACACAGGGACACTGAGACACTGAGACACCGAGACACAGGGACACAGAGACACTGGGACACAGGGACACTGAGATACTGGGACACGGAGACACTAGGACACTGGGACACTGAAACACTGAAACACTGAGACACCGAGACACCGAAACACTGAGACACTGAGACACTGCGACATAGAGACACTGGGACACAGGGACACTGAGATACTGGGACACGGAGACACTAGGACACTGGGACACTGAAACACTGAGACACCGAGACACCGAGACGCCGAAACGCTGAGACACTGCGACACTGCGACACTGCGACACAGAGACACTGGGACACTGAGACACTGAGACACCGAGACACTGGGACACTGAGACACAGGGACACTGCGACACAGAGACACTGGGACACAGGGACACTGAGACACTGAGACACCGAGACACTGGGACACTGAGACACAGGGACACTGCGACACAGAGACACTGGGACACAGGGACACTGAGACACCGAGACACTGAGACACAGGGACACTGCGACACAGAGACACTGGGACACAGGGACACTGAGATACTGGGACACGGAGACACTAGGACACTGGGACACTGAAACACTGAGACACCGAGACACCGAAACACTGAGACACTGAGACACTGCGACATAGAGACACTGGGACACAGGGACACAGGGACACCGAGACACTGAGACACAGGGACACTGAGACACAGGGACACTGAGACACCGAGACACTGAGACACAGGGACACTGCGACACAGAGACACTGGGACACAGGGACACTGAGACACTGAGACACAGGGACACTGCGACACAGAGACACTGAGACACAGGGACACTGCGACACAGAGACACTGGGACACAGGGACACTGAGACACTGAGACACTGAGACACAGGGACACTGCGAGACAGAGACACTGAGACACTGGGACACTGAGACACTGAGACACTGAAACACTGAGACACCGAGACACCGAGACACCGAGACACCGGGACACCGAGACACAGAGAATACCGAGATCCGAGACACCGGGACACCGAGACACAGAGAACACCGAGACACCGAGACACCGGGACACCGAGACACCGGGACACAGGGACACTGGGACACAGGGACACTGAGACACAGGGACACTGCGACACAGAGACACTGGGACACAGGGACACTGAGACACTGAGACACTGAGACACAGGGACACTGCGACACAGAGACACTGAGACACTGGGACACTGAGACACTGAGACACTGAAACACTGAGACACCGAGACACCGAGACACCGGGACACCGGGACACCGAGACACAGAGAACACCGAGACACCGAGACACCGGGACACCGAGACACAGAGAACACCGAGACACCGAGACACCGGGACACAGGGACACTGGGACACATGGACACTGGGACACAGGGACACTGGGACACCGGGACACCGAGACACCGAGACACAGAGACACAGAGAACACCGGGACACCGAGACACCGGGACACAGGGACACTGGGACACAGGGACACTGGGACAATGGGACACCTGGACACCGAGACACCGGGACACCGAGACACAGAGAACACCGAGACACCGGGACACAGCGACACCGGGACACCGAGACACCGGGACACCGAGACACAGAGAACACCGGGACACCGAGACACAGAGAACACCGAGACACCGGGACACCGGGACACAGGGACACTGGGACACAGGGACACTGGGACACTGGGACACCGGGACACCGAGACACAGAGACACAGAGAACACCGGGACACCGAGACACCGGGACACAGGGACACTGGGACACAGGGACACTGGGACACCGGGACACCGAGACACCGGGACACCGAGACACAGAGAACACCGAGACACCGAGACACCGAGACACCGGGACACTGGGACACCGGGACACCGAGACACAGAGACAACGGGACACAGGGACACTGGGACACAGGGACACTGGGACACCGAGACACCGGGACACTGAGACACCGAGACACCGAGACACCGGAACACAGGGACACCGGGACACCGAGACACCGGGACACAGGGACACAGGGACACCGAGACACCGGGACACAGGGACACCGAGACACCGGGACACAGGGACACTGGGACACCGAGACACCGGGACACCGGGACACTGGGACACCGAGACACAGGGACACTGGGACACCGAGACACCGGGACACAGGGACACTGGGACACCGAGACACCGAGACACCGAGACACTGAGACACCGGGACACCGCGACACCGGGACACCGAGACACCGGGACACCGGGACACTGGGACACCGGGACACCGAGACACCGAGACACCGGGACACTGAGACACCGGGACACCGAAACACTGGGACACAGGGACACCGGGACACTGAGACACCGAGACACTGGGACACAGGGACACTGCGACACAGAGACACTGAGACACTACGACACTGAGACAACGAGACACTGAAACACTGAGACGCCGAGACACCGAGACACTGAGACACTGAGACACCGAGACACCGAAACACTGAGACACCGAGACACTGAGACACCGAGACACCGAAACACTGAGACACCGAGACACTGAGACACCGAGACACCGGGACACTGGGACACTGGGACACCGACACACCGAGACACCGGGACACAGGGACACTGGGACACCGAGACACCGGGACACAGGGACACTGAGACACCGGGACACCGACACACTGAGACACCGGGACACCGAGACACCGAGACACAGGGACACTGGGACACCGAGACACCGGGACACCGAGACACCGAGACACGGAGACACTGAGACACCGGGACACAGGGACACTGGGACACCGGGACACAGGGACACTGGGACACTGAGACACCGAGACAACGGGACACAGGGACACTGCGACACTGAGACACCGGGACACAGGGACACTGGGACACTGAGACAGCGAGACACCGGGACACAGGGACACTGCGACACCGAGACACCGGGACACAGGGACACTGCGACACTGAGACACCGGGACACAGGGACACTGGGACACCGAGACACCGGGACACAGGGACACTGGGACACTGAGACACTGAGACACCGAGACACCGAGACACCGGGACACCGGGACACCGAGACACCGAGACACTGAGACACCGAGACACCGAGACACTGAGACACCGAGACACCGAGACACTGAGACACTGGGACACCGAGACACTGGGACACCGAGACACTGAGACACCGAGACACAGGGACACCGAGACACCGAGACACAGGGACACTGAGACACTGAGACACAGGGACACTGCGACACAGAGACACAGGGACACTGAGACACTGAGACACTGAGACACCGCGACACCGAGACACCGGGACACCGAGACACTGGGACACCGAGACACCGAGACACTGAGACACTGAGACACTGAGACACCGAGACACAGGGACACTGAGACACTGAGACACAGGGACACTGCGACACAGGGACACTGAGACACTGAGACACTGAGACACAGCGACACTGAAACACTGAGACACCGAGACACCGGGACACCGGGACACCGAGACACCGAGACACCGAGACACCGAGACACCGGGACACCGAGACACCGAGACACAGGGACACTGCGACACAGAGACACAGGGACACTGAGATACTGAGACACTGCGACACCGAGACACCGGGACACCGGGACACCGAGACACCGAGACACCGAGACACTGGGACACCGAGACACCGAGACACCGAGACACCGAGACACTGGGACACCGAGACACCGAGACACCGAGACACTGAGACACCGGGACACCGAGACACTGAGACACTGAGACACCGAGACACTGAGACACTGGGACACCGAGACACTGGGACACCGAGACACCGAGACACAGGGACACTGAGACACCGAGACACTGAGACACAGGGACACTGCGACACAGAGACACTGGGACACAGGGACACTGAGATACTGGGACACGGAGACACTAGGACACTGGGACACTGAAACACTGAGACACCGAGACACCGAAACACTGAGACACTGAGACACTGCGACATAGAGACACTGGGACACAGGGACACCGAGACACTGAGACACAGGGACACTGAGACACAGGGACACTGAGACACCGAGACACTGAGACACAGGGACACTGCGACACAGAGACACTGGGACACAGGGACACTGAGACACTGAGACACAGGGACACTGCGACACAGAGACACTGAGACACTGGGACACTGAGACACTGAAACACTGAGACACCGAGACACCGAGACAGCGGGACACCGGGACACAGAGAACACCGAGACACCGGGACACAGGGACACTGCGACACTGAGACACCGGGACACAGGGACACTGCGACACAGAGACACTGGGACACTGAGACACTGAAACACTGAGACACTGAAACACTGAGACACCGAGACACCGAGACACCGAGACAGCGGGACACCGGGACACCGAGACACCGGGACACAGGGACACTGCGACACTGAGACACCGGGACACAGGGACACTGGGACACTGAGACAGCGAGACACCGGGACACAGGGACACTGAGACAGCGGGACACAGGGACACTGCGACACTGAGACACAGGGACACTGGGACACCGAGACACCGGGGCACAGGGACACTGGGACACTGAGACACCGAGACACCGAGACACTGGGACACCGGGACACCGAGACACCGAGACACCGAGACACTGAGACACCGAGACACCGAGACACTGAGACACCGAGACACTGAGACACTGGGACACCGAGACACTGGGACACCGAGACACAGGGACACTGAGACACGGGGACACCGAGACACTGGGACACCGAGACACTGAGACACCGAGACACAGGGACACCGAGACACAGGGACACTGAGACACTGAGACACAGGGACACTGCGACACAGAGACACAGGGACACTGAGACACTGAGACACTGAAACACCGAGCCACCGGGACACCGAGACACCGAGACACTGGGACACCGAGACACCGAGACACTGAGACACCGAGACACAGGGACACTGAGACACAGGGACACTGCGACACAGGGACACTGAGACACTGAGACACTGAAACACCGAGACACCGAGACACCGGGACACCGGGACACCGAGACACTGAGACACCGAGACACCGAGACACTGAGACACCGAGACACAGGGACACTGCGACACAGAGACACAGGGACACTGAGACACTGAGACACTGCGACACTGAGACACCGAGACACCGGGACACCGAGACACCGGGACACCGAGACACCGAGACACTGGGACACCGAGACACCGAGACACTGAGACACCGAGACACTGAGACACTGAGACACCGGGACACCGAGACACCGAGACACTGAGACACTGCGACACAGGGACACTGAGACACTGAGACACTGAAACACCGAGACACCGAGACACCGGGACACCGGGACACCGAGACACTGAGACACTGAGACACTGAGACACCGAGACACCGAGACACCGAGACACCGAGACACAGGGACACAGAGACACAGGGACACTGAGACACTGAGACACTGAGACACCGAGACACCGAGACACCGGGACACCGAGACACCGAGACACCGAGACACTGAGACACCGAGACACTGAGACACCGGGACACCGAGACACCGAGACACCGGGACACCGGGACACCGAGACACTGGGACACCGAGACACCGAGACACAGGGACACCGAGACACCGAGACACTGAGACACTGAGACACCGAGACACCGAGACACCGAGACACAGAGACACAGGGACACTGAGACACCGGGACACCGGGACACCGGGACACCGAGACACCGAGACACTGAGACACCGGGACACCGAGACACTGAGACACTGAGACACCGGGACACCGAGACACTGAGACACCGAGACACTGAGACACTGGGACACCGAGACACTGGGACACCGAGACACCGAGACACAGGGACACTGAGACACTGCGACACAGAGACACTGGGACACAGGGACACTGAGACACCGAGACACTGAGACACAGGGACACTGCGACACAGAGACAATGGGACACAGGGACACTGAGATACTGGGACACGGAGACACTAGGACACTGGGACACTGAAACACCGAGACACCGAAACACTGAGACACTGAGACACTGCGACATAGAGACACTGGGACACAGGGACACCGAGACACTGAGACACAGGGACACTGAGACACAGGGACACTGAGACACCGAGACACTGAGACACTGAGACACAGGGACACTGCGACACAGAGACACTGGGACACAGGGACACTGAGACACTGAGACACAGGGACACTGCGACACAGAGACACTGAGACACTGGGACACTGAGACACTGAGACACTGAGACACCGAGACACCGGGACACCGGGACACCGAGACACAGAGAACACCGAGACACCGGGACACCGGGACACAGGGACACTGGGACACAGGGACACTGAGACACAGGGACACTGCGACACAGAGACACTGGGACACAGGGACACTGAGACACTGAGACACAGGGACACTGCGACACAGAGACACTGAGACACTGGGACACTGAGACACTGAGACACTGAAACACTGAGACACCGAGACACCGGGACACCGGGACACCGAGACACAGAGAACACCGAGACACCGGGACACCGAGACACAGAGAACACCGAGACACCGGGACACCGGGACACTGGGACACATGGACACTGGGACACAGGGACACTGGGACACCGGGACACCGAGACACCGAGACACAGAGACACAGAGAACACCAGGACACCGAGACACCGGGACACAGGGACACTGGGACACAGGGACACTGGGACACTGGGACAATGGGACACCGGGACACAGGGACACTGGGACACAGGGACACTGGGACACTGGGACACCGGGACACCGGGACACCGAGACACCGAGACACCGAGACACCGGGACACCGGGACACCGAGACACCGGGACACAGGGACACAGGGACACCGGGACACAGGGACACCAACACACCGAGACACAGGGACACTGGGACACCGAGACACCGGGACACTGGGACACCGAGACACAGGGACACTGGGACACCGGGACACAGGGACACTGCGACACTGAGACACCGGGACACCGAGACACCGAGACACTGGGACACCGAGACACCGAGACACTGAGACACCGGGACACCGCGACACCGGGACACCGAGACACCGGGACACCGGGACACTGGGACACCGGGACACTGCGACACCGAGACACCGAGACACCGGGACACCGAGACACAGGGACACTGGGACACCGAGACACCGAGACACCGGGACACCGCGACACCGGGACACTGAGACACCGAGACACCGGGACACCGAGACACAGGGACACAGGGACACTGCGACACAGAGACACTGAGACACCGAGACACTGAGACACAGGGACACTGAGACACCGAGACACCGGGACACTGGGACACTGGGACACCGACACACCGAGACACCGGGACACAGGGACACTGAGACACCGGGACACCGAGACACCGAGACACTGAGACACTGAGACACCGGGACACCGAGACACTGAGACACCGAGACACTGAGACACTGGGACACCGAGACACTGGGACACCGAGACACCGAGACACAGGGACACTGAGACACTGCGACACAGAGACACTGGGACACAGGGACACTGAGACACCGAGACACTGAGACACAGGGACACTGCGACACAGAGACAATGGGACACAGGGACACTGAGATACTGGGACACGGAGACACTAGGACACTGGGACACTGAAACACCGAGACACCGAAACACTGAGACACTGAGACACTGCGACATAGAGACACTGGGACACAGGGACACAGGGACACCGAGACACTGAGACACAGGGACACTGAGACACAGGGACACTGAGACACCGAGACACTGAGACACAGGGACACTGCGACACAGAGACACTGGGACACAGGGACACTGAGACACTGAGACACTGAGACACAGGGACACTGCGACACAGAGACACTGAGACACTGGGACACTGAGACACTGAGACACTGAAACACTGAGACACCGAGACACCGAGACACCGGGACACCGGGACACCGAGACACAGAGAACACCGAGACACCGGGACACCGGGACACAGGGACACTGGGACACAGGGACACTGAGACACAGGGACACTGCGACACAGAGACACTGGGACACAGGGACACTGAGACACTGAGACACAGGGACACTGCGACACAGAGACACTGAGACACTGGGACACTGAGACACTGAGACACTGAAACACTGAGACACCGAGACACCGGGACACCGGGACACCGAGACACAGAGAACACCGAGACACCGAGACACAGAGAACACCGAGACACCGGGACACCGGGACACTGGGACACATGGACACTGGGACACAGGGACACTGGGACACCGGGACACCGAGACACCGAGACACAGAGACACAGAGAACACCAGGACACCGAGACACCGGGACACAGGGACACTGGGACACAGGGACACTGGGACACTGGGACAATGGGACACCGGGACACAGGGACACTGGGACACAGGGACACTGGGACACTGGGACACCGGGACACCGAGACACCGGGACACCGAGACACCGAGACACCGGGACACAGGGACACCGGGACACCGAGACACCGGGACACAGGGACACAGGGACACCGGGACACAGGGACACCAACACACCGAGACACAGGGACACTGGGACACCGAGACACCGGGACACTGGGACACCGAGACACAGGGACACTGGGACACCGGGACACAGGGACACTGCGACACTGAGACACCGGGACACCGAGACACCGAGACACAGGGACACTGGGACACCGAGACACCGAGACACTGAGACACTGAGACACCGGGACACCGCGACACCGGGACACCGAGACACCGGGACACTGGGACACCGGGACACTGCGACACCGAGACACCGAGACACCGGGACACCGAGACACAGGGACACTGGGACACCGAGACACCGAGACACCGGGACACCGCGACACCGGGACACTGAGACACCGAGACACCGGGACACCGAGACACAGGGACACAGGGACGCTGCGACACAGAGACACTGAGACACCGAGACACTGAGACACCAAGACACCGAGACACTGAGACACAGGGACACTGAGACACCGAGACACCGGGACACTGGGACACTGGGACACCGACACACCGAGACACCGGGACACAGGGACACTGGGACACCGAGACACCGGGACACAGGGACACTGGGACACTGAGACACCGAGACACCGGGACACTGGGACACCGGGACACCGGGACACTGCGACACTGAGACACCGGGACACCGGGACACCGAGACACAGGGACACTGGGACACCGAGACACCGAGACACGGAGACACTGAGACACCGGGACACAGGGACACTGGGACACCGGGACACAGGGACACTGGGACACTGATACACCGAGACACCGGGACACAGGGACACTGCGACACTGAGACACCGGGACACAGGGACACTGGGACACTGAGACAGCGAGACACCGAGACACCGGGACACAGGGACACTGCGACACCGAGACACCGGGACACCGAGACACAGAGAACACCGAGACACCGGGACACCGAGACACCGAGACACCGGGAAACCGAGACACCGGGACACCGAGACACCGGGACACAGGGACACTGGGACACTGGGACACAGGGACACTGGGACACTGGGACACCGGGACACCGAGACACAGAGACACAGAGAACACCGGGACACCGAGACACCGAGACACCGGGACACAGGGACACCGAGACACCGGGACACAGGGACACTGGGACACCGGGACACCGAGACACAGAGACACAGAGACACCGGGACACTGGGACACAGGGACACTGGGACACCGGGACACCGAGACACCGGGACACTGAGACACCGAGACACCGGGACACAGGGACACCGGGACACCGAGACACCGGGACACAGGGACACAGGGACACAGGGACACCGGGACACAGGGACACCAACACACCGAGACACCGGGACACAGGGACACTGGGACACCGAGACACCGGGACACCGGGACACTGGGACACCGAGACACAGGGACACTGGGACACCGGGACACAGGGACACTGCGACACTGAGACACCGGGACACCGAGACACCGAGACACAGGGACACTGGGACACCGAGACACCGAGACACTGAGACACTGAGACACCGGGACACCGCGACACCGGGACACCGAGACACCGGGACACTGGGACACCGGGACACTGCGACACCGAGACACCGAGACACCGGGACACCGAGACACAGGGACACTGGGACACCGAGACACCGAGACACCGGGACACCGCGACACCGGGACACTGAGACACCGAGACACCGGGACACCGAGACACTGGGACACAGGGACACAGGGACACTGCGACACAGAGACACTGAGACACTACGACACTGGGACACTGAAACACTGAGACACTGAGACAACGAGACACTGAAACACTGAGACGCCGAGACACCGAGACACTGAGACACTGAGACACCGAGACACCGAAACACTGAGACACCGAGACACTGAGACACCAAGACACCGAGACACTGAGACACTGAGACACCGAGACACTGAGACACCGAGACACCGGGACACTGGGACACTGGGACACCGACACACCGAGACACCGGGACACAGGGACACTGGGACACCGAGACACCGGGACACAGGGACACTGGGACACTGAGACACCGAGACACCGGGACACTGGGACACTGGGACACAGGGACACTGGGACACTGGGACACCGGGACACCGAGACACAGAGACACAGAGAACACCGGGACACCGAGACACCGGGACACAGGGACACTGGGACACAGGGACACTGGGACACCGGGACACCGAGACACCGGGACACCGAGACACAGAGAACACCGAGACACCGAGACACCGGGACACAGGGACACCGAGACACCGGGACACAGGGACACTGGGACACCGGGACACCGAGACACAGAGACACAGAGACACCGGGACACCGGGACACTGGGACACAGGGACATTGGGACACTGGGACACCGGGACACCGAGACACCGGGACACTGAGACACCGAGACACCGGGACACAGGGACACCGGGACACCGAGACACCGGGACACAGGGACACAGGGACACAGGGACACTGGGACACCGGGACACCGAGACACCGGGACACTGAGACACCGAGACACCGAGACACCGGGACACAGGGACACCGGGACACCGAGACACCGGGACACAGGGACACAGGGACACAGGGACACCGGGACACAGGGACACCAACACACCGAGACACCGGGACACAGGGACACTGGGACACCGAGACACCGGGACACTGGGACACCGAGACACAGGGACACTGGGACACCGGGACACAGGGACACTGCGACACTGAGACACCGGGACACCGAGACACAGGGACACTGGGACACCGAGACACCGAGACACTGAGACACTGAGACACCGGGACACCGCGACACCGGGACACCGAGACACCGGGACACCGGGACACTGGGACACCGGGACACTGCGACACCGAGACACCGAGACACCGGGACACCGAGACACAGGGACACTGGGACACCGAGACACCGAGACACCGGGACACCGCGACACCGGGACACTGAGACACCGAGACACCGGGACACCGAGACACTGGGACACAGGGACACAGGGACACTGCGACACAGAGACACTGAGACACTACGACACTGGGACACTGAGACACTGAGACAACGAGACACTGAAACACTGAGACGCCGAGACACCGAGACACTGAGACACTGAGACACCGAGACACCGAAACACTGAGACACCGAGACACTGAGACACCAAGACACCGAGACACTGAGACATTGAGACACCGAGACACTGAGACACCGAGACACCGGGACACTGGGACACCGACACACCGAGACACCGGGACACAGGGACACTGGGACACCGAGACACCGGGACACAGGGACACTGGGACACTGAGACACCGAGACACCGGGACACTGGGACACCGGGACACCGGGACACTGCGACACTGAGACACCGGGACACCGGGACACCGAGACACCGAGACACAGGGACACTGGGACACCGAGACACCGGGACACCGAGACACCGAGACACGGAGACACTGAGACACCGGGACACAGGGACACTGGGACACCGGGACACAGGGACACTGGGACACTGAGACACCGAGACACCGGGACACAGGGACACTGCGACACTGAGACACCGGGACACAGGGACACTGGGACACTGAGACAGCGAGACACCGAGACACCGGGACACAGGGACACTGCGACACCGAGACACCGGGACACAGGGACACTGCGACACTGAGACACCGGGACACAGGGACACTGGGACACCGAGACACCGGGACACAGGGACACTGGGACACTGAGACACTGAGACACCGAGACACCGAGACACCGGGACACCGAGACACCGAGACACCGAGACACTGAGACACCGAGACACCGAGACACTGAGACACCGAGACACTGGGACACCGAGACACTGGGACACCGAGACACTGAGACACCGAGACACAGGGACACCGAGAGACCGAGACACAGGGACACTGAGACACTGAGACACAGGGACACTGCGACACAGAGACACAGGGACACTGAGACACTGAGACACTGAAACACTGAGACACCGAGACACCGAGACACCGGGACACCGAGACACCGAGACACCGGGACACCGAGACACTGAGACACTGAGACACCGAGACACAGGGACACTGAGACACTGAGACACAGGGACACTGCGACACAGGGACACTGAGACACTGAGACACTGAGACACTGCGACACTGAAACACTGAGACACCGAGACACCGGGACACCGGGACACCGAGACACCGAGACACCGAGACACCGAGACACCGGGACACCGAGACACAGGGACACTGCGACACAGAGACACAGGGACACTGAGACACTGAGACACTGAGACACTGCGACACTGAGACACCGAGACACCGGGACACCGAGACACCGAGACACCGAGACACTGAGACACCGGGACACCGGGACACCGAGCTACCGAGACACCGAGACACTGAGACACCGAGACACCGAGACACTGAGACACCGAGACACCGAGACACTGAGACACTGAGACACCGGGACACTGAGACACTGAGACACCGAGACACTGAGACACTGAGACACTGGGACACCGAGACACTGGGACACCGAGACACTGAGACACTGAGACACCGGGACACCGAGACACCGAGACACTGAGACACCGAGACACTGAGACACTGGGACACCGAGACACTGGGACACCGAGACACCGAGACACAGGGACACCAAGACAGCGAGACACCGGGAGACCGAGACACCGAGACACCGGGACACCGGGACACCGAGACACTGAGACACCGGGACACCGAGACACTGAGACACCGAGACACTGAGACACTGAGATACCGGGACACCGAGACACTGAGACACTGAGACACCAAGACACCGAGACACCGGGACACCGAGACACCGGGACACCGAGACACCGAGACACAGGGACACCGAGACACCGAGACACTGAGACACTGAGACACCGGGACACCGAGACACTGAGACACTGAGACACTGAGACACTGAGACACCGAGACACTGAGACACTGGGACACCGAGACACTGGGACACCGAGACACTGAGACACCGAGACACATGGACACCGAGACACTGAGACACTGAGACACTGAGACACCGAGACACTGAGACACTGGGACACCGAGACACTGGGACACCGAGACACTGAGACACCGAGACACAGGGACACCGAGACACCGAGACACCGAGACACCGGGACACCGAGACACCGAGACACTGGGACACCGAGACACCGAGACACTGAGACACCGAGACACCGGGACACCGAGACACTGAGACACCGAGACACTGGGACACCGAGACACCGAGACACTGAGACACTGAGACACCGAGACACAGGGACACCGAGACACCGAGACACAGGGACACCGAGACACAGGGACACTGAGACACAGGGACACTGCGACACAGAGACACAGGGACACTGAGACACTGCGACACTGAGACACTGAGACACCGAGACACCGAGACACCGGGACACCGAGACACAGAGAACACCGAGACACCGGGACACCGAGACACCGGGACACCGAGACACAGGGACACTGGGACACAGGGACACTGGGACACCGGGACACCGAGACACAGAGACACAGAGAACACCGGGACACCGAGACACCGGGACACAGGGACACTGGGACACCGGGACACAGAGAACACTGAGACACCGGGACACCGGGACACTGGGACACCAACACACCGAGACACCGGGACACAGGGACACTGGGACACCGGGACACCGGGACACTGGGACACCGGGACACAGGGACACTGCGACATTGAGACACCGAGACACCGGGACACCGAGACACCGAGACACAGGGACACCGAGACAATGAGACACCGGGACACCGCGACACCGGGACACTGAGACACCGGGACACAGGGACACTGCGACACCGAGACACCGAGACACCGAGACACCGGGACACCGAGACACAGGGACACTGGGACACCGAGACACCGGGACACCGCGACACCGGGACACTGAGACACCGGGACACCGAGACACTGGGACACAGGGACACTGCGACACAGAGACACTGAGACACTACGACACTGGGACACTGAAACACTGAGACACTGAGACAACGAGACACTGAAACACTGAGAGGCCGAGACACCGAGACACTGAGACACCGAGACACCGAAACACTGAGACACCGAGACACTGAGACACCAAGACACCGAGACACTGAGACACCGAGACACTGAGACACCGAGACACCGGGACACTGGGACACCGACACACCGAGACACCGGGACACAGGGACACTGGGACACCGGGACACAGGGACACAGGGACACCGGGACACTGGGACACCGGGACACCGGGACACTGGGACACTGAGACACCGGGACACCGAGACACCGAGACACTGGGACACTGGGACACCGAGACACCGGGACACAGAGACACCGAGACACGGAGACACTGAGACACCGGGACACAGGGACACTGGGACACCGGGACACCGGGACACAGGGACACTGGGACACTGAGACACCGGGACACTGAGACACCGGGACACAGGGACACTGGGACACTGAGACAGCGAGACACCGGGACACCGGGACACTGCGACACTGAGACACCGAGACACCGGGACACCGGGACACAGGGACACTGGGACACCGGGACACAGGGACACTGAGACACCGAGACACCGAGACACCGGGACACCGAGACACCGAGACACTGAGACACCGAGACACTGAGACACCGAGACACTGAGACACTGGGACACCGAGACACTGGGACACCGAGACACTGAGACCAGGGACACCGAGACACCGAGACACAGGGACACTGAGACACTGAGACACAGGGACACTGCGACACAGGGACACTGAGACACTGCGACACTGAAACACTGAGACACCGAGACACCGGGACACCGAGACACCGAGACACTGAGACACCGAGACACCAAGACACTGAGACACTGAGACACCGGGACACCGAGACACAGGGACACTGCGACACAGAGACACTGAGACACCGAGACACAGGGACACCGAGACACCGAGACACCGAGACACTGAGACACCGAGACACAGGGACACTGAGACACTGAGACACAGGGACACTGCGACACAGGGACACTGAGACACCGGGACACCGAGACACAGAGACACAGAGAACACCGGGACACAGGGACACTGGGACACCGGGACACCGGGACACTGAGACACAGAGAACACTGAGACACCGGGACACCGGGACACTGGGACACCAACACACCGAGACACCGGGACACAGGGACACTGGGACACCGGGACACCGGGACACTGGGACACCGGGACACCGGGACACAGGGACACTGCGACATTGAGACACCGAGACACCGGGACACCGAGACACAGGGACACCGAGACAATGAGACACCGGGACACCGCGACACCGGGACACTGAGACACCGGGACACAGGGACACTGCGACACCGAGACACCGAGACACCGAGACACCGGGACACCGAGACACAGGGACACTGGGACACCGAGACACCGAGACACCGGGACACCGCGACACCGGGACACTGAGACACCGGGACACCGAGACACTGGGACACAGGGACACTGCGACACAGAGACACTGAGACACTACGACACTGGGACACTGAAACACTGAGACAACGAGACACTGAAACACTGAGAGGCCGAGACACCGAGACACTGAGACACCGAGACACCGAAACACTGAGACACCGAGACACTGAGACACCGAGACACCGAGACACTGAGACACCGAGACACTGAGACACCGAGACACCGGGACACTGGGACACCGACACACCGAGACACCGGGACACAGGGACACTGGGACACCGGGACACAGGGACACCGGGACACCGGGACACTGGGACACCGGGACACCGGGACACTGGGACACTGCGACACTGAGACACCGGGACACCGAGACACCGAGACACAGGGACACTGGGACACCGAGACACCGGGACACCGAGACACCGAGACACGGAGACACTGAGACACCGGGACACAGGGACACTGGGACACCGGGACACCGGGACACAGGGACACTGGGACACTGAGACACCGGGACACTGAGACACCGGGACACAGGGACACTGGGACACTGAGACAGCGAGACACCGGGACACCGGGACACTGCGACACTGAGACACCGAGACACCGGGACACCGGGACACAGGGACACTGGAACACCGGGACACAGGGACACTGGGACACTGAGACACCGAGACACCGAGACACCGGGACACCGAGACACTGAGACACCGAGACACCGAGACACTGAGACACCGAGACACTGAGACACTGGGACACCGAGACACTGGGACACCGAGACACTGAGACCAGGGACACCGAGACACCGAGACACAGGGACACTGAGACACTGAGACACAGGGACACTGCGACACAGGGACACTGAGACACTGAGACACTGCGACACTGAAACACTGAGACACCGAGACACCGGGACACCGGGACACCGAGACACCGAGACACTGAGACACCGAGACACCGAGACACCAAGACACTGAGACACTGAGACACCGGGACACCGAGACACAGGGACACTGCGACACAGAGACACTGAGACACCGAGACACAGGGACACCGAGACACCGAGACACCGAGACACTGAGACACCGAGACACCGAGACACAGGGACACTGAGACACTGAGACACAGGGACACTGCGACACAGGGACACTGAGACACTGCGACACTGAAACACTGAGACACCGAGACACCGGGACACCGGGACACCGAGACACCGAGACACTGAGACACCGAGACACCGAGACACCGAGACACTGAGACACCGGGACACCGAGACACAGGGACACTGCGACACTGAGACACTGAGACACTGCGACACTGAGACACCGAGACACCGGGACACCGGGACACCGGGACACCGAGACACCGAGACACCGAGACACCGAGACACTGAGACACTGAGACACCGGGACACCGAGACACTGAGACACCGGGACACCGAGACACCGGGACACTGAGACACCGAGACACAGGGACACCGAGACACCGAGACACTGGGACACCGAGACACCGAGACACCGAGACACCGGGACACTGGGACACCGAGACACCGAGACACTGAGACACCGAGACACCGAGACACCGAGACACTGGGACACCGAGACACCGAGACACTGAGACACTGAGACACCGAGACACAGGGACACCGAGACACCGAGACACAGGGACACCGAGACACAGGGACACTGAGACACAGGGACACTGCGACACAGAGACACAGGGACACTGAGACACTGAGACACTGCGACACTGAAACACTGAGACACCGAGTCACCGAGACACCGGGACACCGAGACACCGAGACACTGAGACACCGGGACACCGAGACACTGAGACACCGAGACACCGAGACACCGGGACACCGAGACACCGAGACACTGAGACACCGAGACACAGGGACACTGAGACACTGCGATACTGAAACACTGAGACACCGAGACACCGAGACACCGCGACACCGGGACACTGGGACACCGAGACACTGAGACACCGAGACACAGGGACACCGAGACACAGGGACACTGAGACACCGAGACACAGGGACACCGGGACACAGGGACACTGAGACACCGAGACACAGGGACACTGAGACACCGCGACACCGGGACACCGGGACACTGGGACACTGGGACACTGAGACACTGCGACACTGCGAGACAGAGACACTGGGACACAGGGACACGGAGACACTAGGACACTGGGACACTGCGACACTAGGACACAGGGACACTGCGACACAGAGACACAGGGACACTGAGACACTGAGACACTGAAACACTGAGACACCGAGGCACTGGGACACAGGGACACTGCGACACAGAGACACAGGGACACTGAGACACTGAGACACTGAGACACTGAAACACTGAGACACCGAGACACCGAGACACTGGGACACCGAGACACTGAGACACCGAGACACCGAGACACTGAGACACTGAGACACCGGGACACCGAGACACCGAGACACTGAGACACTGCGACACAGGGACACTGAGACACTGAGACACTGAAACACCGAGACACCGAGACACCGGGACACCGGGACACCGAGACACTGAGACACTGAGACACTGAGACACCGAGACACCGAGACACTGAGACACCGAGACACCGAGACACAGGGACACTGCGACACAGAGACACAGGGACACTGAGACACTGAGACACTGCGACACTGAGACACCGAGACACCGAGACACCGGGACACCGAGACACCGAGACACCGAGACACCGAGACACTGAGACACCGGGACACCGAGACACCGAGACACTGAGACACTGGGACACCGAGACACTGGGACACCGAGACACTGAGACACCGAGACACAGGGACACCGAGACACCGAGACACTGAGACACTGAGACACCGAGACACTGAGACACTGAGACACTGGGACACCGAGACACTGGGACACCGAGACACAGAGACACAGGGACACTGAGACACTGAGACACCGAGACACCGGGACACCGGGACACCGGGACACCGAGACACCGAGACACCGAGACACTGAGACACCGGGACACCGAGACACCGAGACACTGAGACACTGAGACACCGGGACACCGAGACACTGAGACACCGAGACACTGAGACACTGGGACACCGAGACACTGGGACACCGAGACACCGAGACACAGGGACACTGAGACACTGCGACACAGAGACACTGGGACACAGGGACACTGAGACACCGAGACACTGAGACACAGGGACACTGCGACACAGAGACAATGGGACACAGGGACACTGAGATACTGGGACACGGAGACACTAGGACACTGGGACACTGAAACACCGAGACACCGAAACACTGAGACACTGAGACACTGCGACATAGAGACACTGGGACACAGGGACACAGGGACACCGAGACACTGAGACACAGGGACACTGAGACACAGGGACACTGAGACACCGAGACACTGAGACACAGGGACACTGCGACACAGAGACACTGGGACACAGGGACACTGAGACACTGAGACACTGGGACACAGGGACACTGAGACACTGAGACACAGGGACACTGCGACACAGAGACACCGGGACACCGGGACACCGAGACACAGAGAACACCGAGACACCGGGACACCGGGACACAGGGACACTGGGACACAGGGACACTGAGACACAGGGACACTGCGACACAGAGACACTGGGACACAGGGACACTGAGACACTGAGACACAGGGACACTGCGACACAGAGACACTGAGACACTGGGACACTGAGACACTGAGACACTGAAACACTGAGACACCGAGACACCGGGACACCGGGACACCGAGACACAGAGAACACCGAGACACCGGGACACCGAGACACAGAGAACACCGAGACACCGGGACACAGGGACACTGGGACACATGGACACTGGGACACAGGGACACTGGGACACCGGGACACCGAGACACCGAGACACAGAGACACAGAGAACACCAGGACACCGAGACACCGGGACACAGGGACACTGGGACACTGGGACACTGGGACAATGGGACACCGGGACACAGGGACACTGGGACACAGGGACACTGGGACACTGGGACACCGGGACACCGAGACACCGGGACACCGAGACACCGAGACACCGGGACACAGGGACACCGGGACACCGAGACACCGGGACACAGGGACACCGGGACACAGGGACACCAACACACCGAGACACAGGGACACTGGGACACCGAGACACCGGGACACTGGGACACCGAGACACAGGGACACTGGGACACCGGGACACAGGGACACTGCGACACTGAGACACCGGGACACCGAGACACCGAGACACAGGGACACTGGGACACCGAGACACCGAGACACTGAGACACCGGGACACCGCGACACCGGGACACCGAGACACCGGGACACCGGGACACTGGGACACCGGGACACTGCGACACCGAGACACCGAGACACCGGGACACCGAGACACAGGGACACTGGGACACCGAGACACCGAGACACCGGGACACCGCGACACCGGGACACTGAGACACCGAGACACCGGGACACCGAGACACAGGGACACAGGGACACTGCGACACAGAGACACTGAGACACTACGACACTGGGACACTGAAACACTGAGACACTGAGACAACGAGACACTGAAACACTGAGACGCCGAGACACCGAGACACTGAGACACTGAGACACCGAGACACCGAAACACTGAGACACCGAGACACTGAGACACCAAGACACCGAGACACTGAGACACAGGGACACTGAGACACCGAGACACCGGGACACTGGGACACTGGGACACCGACACACCGAGACACCGGGACACAGGGACACTGGGACACCGAGACACAGGGACACTGGGACACTGAGACACCGAGACACCGGGACACTGGGACACCGGGACACCGGGACACTGCGACACTGAGACACCGGGACACCGGGACACCGAGACACAGGGACACTGGGACACCGAGACACCGAGACACGGAGACACTGAGACACCGGGACACAGGGACACTGGGACACCGGGACACAGGGACACTGGGACACTGAGACACCGAGACACCGGGACACAGGGACACTGCGACACTGAGACACCGGGACACAGGGACACTGGGACACTGAGACAGCGAGACACCGAGACACCGGGACACAGGGACACTGCGACACCGAGACACCGGGACACCGAGACACAGAGAACACCGAGACACCGGGACACCGAGACACCGGGACACCGAGACACCGGGACACAGGGACTCTGGGACACTGGGACACAGGGACACTGGGACACTGGGACACCGGGACACCGAGACACAGAGACACAGAGAACACCGGGACACCGAGACACCGGGACACAGGGACACTGGGACACAGGGACACTGGGACACCGGGACACCGAGACACCGGGACACCGAGACACAGAGAACACCGAGACACCGAGACACCGGGACACAGGGACACCGAGACACCGGGACACAGGGACACTGGGACACCGGGACACCGAGACACAGAGACACCGGGACACAGGGACACTGGGACACAGGGACACTGGGACACTGGGACACCGGGACACCGAGACACCGGGACACTGAGACACCGAGACACCGAGACACCGGGACACAGGGACACCGGGACACCGAGACACCGGGACACAGGGACACAGGGACACAGGGACACCGGGACACAGGGACCCCAACACACCGAGACACCGGGACACAGGGACACTGGGACACCGAGACACCGGGACACCGGGACACTGGGACACCGAGACACAGGGACACTGGGACACCGGGACACAGGGACACTGCGACACTGAGACACCGGGACACCGAGACACCGAGACACAGGGACACTGGGACACCGAGACACCGAGACACTGAGACACTGAGACACCGGGACACCGCGACACCGGGACACCGAGACACCGGGACACCGGGACACTGGGACACCGGGACACTGCGACACCGAGACACCGAGACACCGGGACACCGAGACACAGGGACACTGGGACACCGAGACACCGAGACACCGGGACACCGCGACACCGGGACACTGAGACACCGAGACACCGGGACACCGAGACACTGGGACACAGGGACACAGGGACACTGCGACACAGAGACACTGAGACACTACGACACTGGGACACTGAAACACTGAGACACTGAGACAACGAGACACTGAAACACTGAGACGCCGAGACACCGAGACACTGAGACACTGAGACACCGAGACACCGAAACACTGAGACACCGAGACACTGAGACACCAAGACACCGAGACACTGAGACACTGAGACACCGAGACACTGAGACACCGAGACACCGGGACACTGGGACACTGGGACACCGACACACCGAGACACCGGGACACAGGGACACTGGGACACCGAGACACTGGGACACAGGGACACTGGGACACTGAGACACCGAGACACCGGGACACTGGGACACCGGGACACTGCGACACTGAGACACCGGGACACCGGGACACCGAGACACCGAGACACAGGGACACTGGGACACCGAGACACCGGGACACCGAGACACCGAGACACGGAGACACTGAGACACCGGGACACAGGGACACTGGGACACCGGGACACAGGGACACTGGGACACTGAGACACCGAGACACCGGGACACAGGGACACTGCGACACTGAGACACCGGGACACAGGGACACTGGGACACTGAGACAGCGAGACACCGAGACACCGGGACACAGGGACACTGCGACACCGAGACACCGGGACACAGGGACACTGCGACACTGAGACACCGGGACACAGGGACACTGGGACACCGAGACACCGGGACACAGGGACACTGGGACACTGAGACACTGAGACACCGAGACACCGAGACACCGGGACACCGAGACACCGAGACACCGAGACACTGAGACACCGAGACACCGAGACACTGAGACACCGAGACACTGAGACACTGGGACACCGAGACACTGGGACACCGAGACACTGAGACACTGAGACACCGAGACACAGGGACACCGAGACACAGGGACACTGAGACACTGAGACACAGGGACACTGCGACACAGAGACACAGGGACACTGAGACACTGAGACACTGAAACACTGAGACACCGAGACACCGAGACACCGGGACACCGAGACACCGAGACACCGAGACACTGGGACACCGAGACACTGAGACACTGAGACACCGAGACACAGGGACACTGAGACACTGAGACACAGGGACACTGCGACACAGGGACACTGAGACACTGAGACACCGAGACACCGAGACACCGGGACACCGAGACACCGAGACACCGAGACACTGAGACACCGAGACACTGAGACACCGAGACACTGAGACACTGGGACACCGAGACACTGGGACACCGAGACACTGAGACACCGAGACACAGGGACACCGAGACACAGGGACACTGAGACACTGAGACACAGGGACACTGCGACACAGAGACACAGGGACACTGAGACACTGAGACACTGAAACACTGAGACACCGAGACACCGAGACACCGGGACACCGAGACACCGAGACACCGAGACACTGGGACACCGAGACACTGAGACACTGAGACACCGAGACACAGGGACACTGAGACACTGAGACACAGGGACACTGCGACACAGGGACACTGAGACACTGAGACACTGAGACACTGCGACACTGAAACACAGAGACACCGAGACACCGGGACACCGGGACACCGAGACACCGAGACACCGAGACACCGAGACACCGAGACACCGAGACACCGGGACACCGAGACACCGAGACACAGGGACACTGCGACACAGAGACACAGGGACACTGAGACACTGAGACACTGAGACACTGCGACACTGAGACACCGAGACACCGGGACACCGAGACACCGAGACACCGAGACACAGGGACACCGAGACACAGGGACACTGAGACACTGAGACACAGGGACACTGCGACACAGAGACACAGGGACACTGAGACACTGAGACACTGAAACACTGAGACACCGAGACACCGAGACACCGGGACACCGAGACACCGAGACACTGGGACACCGAGACACTGAGACACTGAGACACCGAGACACAGGGACACTGAGACACTGAGACACAGGGACACTGCGACACAGGGACACTGAGACACTGAGACACTGAGACACTGCGACACTGAAACACAGAGACACCGAGACACCGGGACACCGGGACACCGAGACACCGAGACACCGAGACACCGAGACACCGAGACACCGAGACACCGGGACACCGAGACACCGAGACACAGGGACACTGCGACACAGAGACACAGGGACACTGAGACACTGAGACACTGAGACACTGCGACACCGAGACACCGGGACACCGAGACACCGAGACACCGAGACACTGAGACACCGGGACACCGGGACACCGAGATACCGAGACACCGAGACACTGAGACACCGAGACACCGAGACACTGAGACACCGAGACACCGAGACACTGAGACACTGAGACACCGGGACACTGAGACACTGAGACACCGAGACACTGAGACACTGAGACACTGGGACACCGAGACACTGGGACACCGAGACACTGAGACACTGAGACACCGGGACACCGAGACACCGAGACACTGAGACACCGAGACACTGAGACACTGAGACACTGGGACACCGAGACACTGGGACACCGAGACACCGAGACACAGGGACACCGAGACACCGAGACACCGAGACACCGGGACACCGAGACACCGAGACACCGGGACACCGGGACACCGAGACACTGAGACACCGGGACACCGAGACACTGAGACACCGAGACACTGAGACACTGAGATACCGGGACACCGAGACACTGAGACACTGAGACACCGAGACACCGAGACACCGGGACACCGAGACACCGGGACACCGAGACACTGAGACACCGAGACACAGGGACACCGAGACACCGAGACACCGAGACACTGGGACACCGAGACACCGAGACACCGAGACACAGGGACACCGAGACACCGAGACACGGAGACACTGAGACACTGAGACACTGAGACACCGGGACACCGAGACACTGAGACACTGAGACACTGAGACACCGAGACACTGAGACACTGGGACACCGAGACACTGGGACACCGAGACACTGAGACACCGAGACACATGGACACCGAGACACTGAGACACTGAGACACTGAGACACTGAGACACTGGGACACCGAGACACTGGGACACCGAGACACTGAGACACCGAGACACAGGGACACCGAGACACCGAGACACCGAGACACCGGGACACCGAGACACCGAGACACTGGGACACCGAGACACCAAGACACTGAGACACCGAGACACCGGGACACCGAGACACTGAGACACCGAGACACTGGGACACCGAGACACCGAGACACTGAGACACCGAGACACAGGGACACCGAGACACCGAGACACAGGGACACCGAGACACAGGGACACTGAGACACAGGGACACTGCGACACAGAGACACTGAGACACCGAGACACCAAGACACCGGGACACCGAGACACCGGGACACCGAGACACTGAGACACCGAGACACAGGGACACCGAGACACCGAGACACTGGGACACCGAGACACCGAGACACCGAGACACAGGGACACCGAGACACCGAGACACGGAGACACTGAGACACTGAGACACTGAGACACCGGGACACCGAGACACTGAGACACTGAGACACTGAGACACTGAGACACCGAGACACTGAGACACTGGGACACCGAGACACTGGGACACCGAGACACTGAGACACCGAGACACATGGACACCGAGACACTGAGACACTGAGACACTGAGACACTGGGACACCGAGACACTGGGACACCGAGACACTGAGACACCGAGACACAGGGACACCGAGACACCGAGACACCGAGACACCGGGACACCGAGACACCGAGACACTGGGACACCGAGACACCGAGACACTGAGACACCGAGACACCGGGACACCGAGACACTGAGACACCGAGACACTGGGACACCGAGACACCGAGACACCGAGACACCGAGACACAGGGACACCGAGACACCGAGACACAGGGACACCGAGACACAGGGACACTGAGACACAGGGACACTGCGACACAGAGACACAGGGACACTGAGACACTGCGACACTGAGACACTGAGACACCGAGACACCGAGACACCGGGACACCGAGACACAGAGAACACCGAGACACCGGGACACCGAGACACCGGGACACCGAGACACCGGGACACAGGGACACTGGGACACAGGGACACTGGGACACCGGGACACAGAGACACAGAGACACAGAGAACACCGGGACACCGAGACACCGGGACACTGGGACACAGGGACACTGGGACACCGGGACACCGAGACACCGGGACACCGAGACACCGGGACACAGGGACACCGAGACACAGGGACACTGGGACACCGGGACACCGAGACACAGAGACACAGAGAACACCGGGACACAGGGACACTGGGACACCGGGACACCGGGACACTGAGACACAGAGAACACCGAGACACCGGGACACCGGGACACTGGGACACCAACACACCGAGACACCGGGACACAGGGACACTGGGACACCGAGACACCGGGACACCGGGACACTGGGACACCGAGACACCGGGACACAGGGACACTGCGACATTGAGACACCGAGACACCGGGACACCGAGACACCGAGACACAGGGACACCGAGACAATGAGACACCGGGACACCGCGACACCGGGACACTGAGACACCGGGACACAGGGACACTGCGACACCGAGACACCGAGACACCGAGACACCGGGACACCGAGACACAGGGACACTGGGACACCGAGACACCGAGACACCGGGACACCGCGACACCGGGACACTGAGACACCGGGACACCGAGACACTGGGACACAGGGACACTGCGACACAGAGACACTGAGACACTACGACACTGGGACACTGAAACACTGAGACACTGAGACAACGAGACACTGAAACACTGAGAGGCCGAGACACCGAGACACTGAGACACCGAGACACCGAAACACTGAGACACCGAGACACTGAGACACCAAGACACCGAGACACTGAGACACCGAGACACTGAGACACCGAGACACCGGGACACTGGGACACCGAGACACCGAGACACCGGGACACAGGGACACTGGGACACCGGGACACAGGGACACTGGGACACCGGGACACCGGGACACTGGGACACCGGGACACCGGGACACTGGGACACTGCGACACTGAGACACCGGGACACCGAGACACCGAGACACAGGGACACTGGGACACCGGGACACCGAGACACCGAGACACTGAGACACCGGGACACAGGGACACTGGGACACCGGGACACAGGGACACTGGGACACTGAGACACCGGGACACTGAGACACCGGGACACAGGGACACTGGGACACTGAGACAGCGAGACACCGGGACACCGGGACACTGCGACACTGAGACACCGAGACACCGGGACACCGGGACACAGGGACACTGGGACACCGAGACACCGGGACACAGGGACACTGGGACACTGAGACACCGAGACACCGAGACACCGAGACACCGGGACACCGAGACACCGAGACACTGAGACACCGAGACACCGAGACACTGAGACACCGAGACACTGAGACACTGGGACACCGAGACACTGGGACACCGAGACACTGAGACACAGGGACACCGAGACACCGAGACACAGGGACACTGAGACACTGAGACACAGGGACACTGCGACACAGGGACACTGAGACACTGAGACACTGCGACACTGAAACACTGAGACACCGAGACACCGGGACACCGGGACACCGAGACACCGAGACACTGAGACACCGAGACACCGAGACACCAAGACACTGAGACACTGAGACACCGGGACACCGAGACACAGGGACACTGCGACACAGAGACACTGAGACACCGAGACACAGGGACACCGAGACACCGAGACACCGAGACACTGAGACACCGAGACACAGGGACACTGAGACACTGAGACACAGGGACACTGCGACACAGGGACACTGAGACACTGCGACACTGAAACACTGAGACAACGAGACACCGGGACACCGGGACACCGAGACACCGAGACACTGAGACACCGAGACACCGAGACACCGAGACACTGAGACACCGGGACACCGAGACACAGGGACACTGCGACACTGAGACACTGAGACACTGCGACACTGAGACACCGAGACACCGGGACACCGGGACACCGGGACACCGAGACACCGAGACACCGAGACACCGAGACACTGAGACACTGAGACACCGGGACACCGAGACACTGAGACACCGAGACACTGAGACACTGGGACACCGAGACACTGGGACACTGAGACACCGAGACACAGGGACACCGAGACACCGAGACACTGGGACACCGAGACACCGAGACACCGAGACACCGGGACACTGGGACACCGAGACACCGAGACACTGAGACACCGAGACACCGAGACACCGAGACACTGGGACACCGAGACACCGAGACACTGAGACACTGAGACACCGAGACACAGGGACACCGAGACACCGAGACACAGGGACACAGGGACACCGAGACACAGGGACACTGAGACACAGGGACACTGCGACACAGAGACACAGGGACACTGAGACACTGAGACACTGCGACACTGAAACACTGAGACACCGAGTCACCGAGACACCGGGACACCGAGACACCGAGACACCGAGACACTGAGACACCGGGACACCGAGACACTGAGACACCGAGACACCGAGACACCGGGACACCGAGACACCGAGACACTGAGACACTGAGACACCGAGACACAGGGACACTGAGACACTGCGATACTGAAACACTGAGACACCGAGACACCGAGACACCGGGACACCGAGACACCGCGACACCGGGACACTGGGACACCGAGACACTGAGACACCGAGACACAGGGACACCGAGACACAGGGACACTGAGACACCGAGACACAGGGACACCGGGACACAGGGACACTGAGACACCGAGACACAGGGACACTGAGACACCGCGACACCGGGACACCGGGACACTGGGACACTGGGACACTGAGACACTGCGACACTGCGAGACAGAGACACTGGGACACAGGGACACGGAGACACTAGGACACTGGGACACTGCGACACTAGGACACTGGGACACTGCGACACAGAGACACTGAGACACTGCGACACTGCGACACTGGGACACAGGGACACTGGGACACCGAGACACCGAAACGCTGAGACGCTGAGACACTGCGACACAGAGACACTGGGACACAGGGACACTGAGACACCGAGACACTGAGACACCGAGACACTGAGACACTGAAACACCGAGACACTGCGACACAGAGACACTGGGACACAGGGACACTGAGACACCGAGACACCGAGACACAGGGACACTGGGACACAGAGACACTGAGACACTGCGACACTGCGACACAGAGACACTGAGACACTGCGACACAGAGACACTGGGACACTGGGACACAGGGACACGGAGACACTAGGACACTGGGACACTAGGACACTGGGACACAGAGACACTGAAACACTGAGACACTGAGACACTGCAACACAGAGACACTGGGACACAGGGACACTGGGACACCGAGACGCCGAGACGCTGAGACGCCGAGACACTGAGACACTGAGACACTGCGACACTGAGACACTGGGACACAGGGACACTGAGACACTGAGACACCGAGACACTGAGACACTGAGACACTGAGAACTGAGACACTGAGACACTGCGACACAGAGACACTGGGACACAGGGACACTGAGACAGTGAGACACCGAGACACTGGGACACTGAGACACAGGGACACTGCGACACAGAGACACTGGGACACAGGGACACTGAGACGCCGAAACGCTGAGACACTGCGACACTGCGACACAGAGACACTGGGACACTGAGACACTGAGACACCGAGACACCGAGACACTGAGACACTGAGACACCGAGACACTGAGACACTGAGACACCGAGAAACTGAGACACTGAAACACTGAGACACTGAGACACTGCGACACAGAGACACTGGGACACAGGGACACTGAGACACTGAGACACCGAGACACTGAGACACCGAGACACTGAAACACTGAGACACTGAGACACTGCGACACAGAGAACCGGGACACAGGGACACTGAGACACCGAGACACCGAGACACTGAGACACTGAAACACTGAGACACTGAGACACTGCGACACAGAGACACTGGGACACAGGGACACTGAGACACTGAGACACCGAGACACTGAGACACTGCGACACAGGGACACTGGGACACAGGGACACTGAGACACTGAGACACCGAGACACTGGGACACTGAGACACAGGGACACTGCGACACAGAGACACTGGGACACAGGGACACTGAGACACTGAGACACTGAGGCACAGGGACACTGCGACACAGAGCCACTGGGACACAGGGACACTGAGATATTGGGACACGGAGACACTAGGACACTGGGACACTGAAACACTGAGACACCGAAACACTGAGACACTGAGACACTGCGACATAGAGACACTGGGACACAGGGACACTGAGATACTGGGACACGGAGACACTAGGACACTGGGACACTGAAACACTGACACACCGAGACACCGAAACACTGAGACACTGAGACACTGCGACATAGAGACACTGGGACACAGGGACACAGGGACACTGAGACACCGAGACACTGAGACACAGGGACACTGAGACACCGAGACACTGAGACACAGGGACACTGCGACACAGAGACACTGGGACACAGGGACACTGAGACACTGAGACACTGAGACACAGGGACACTGCGACACAGAGACACTGAGACACTGAGACACAGGGACACTGCGACACAGAGACACTGGGACACTGGGACACTGAAACACTGAGACACTGAGACACTGAAACACTGAGACACCGAGACACCGGGACACCGAGACACCGAGACACAGACAACACCGGGACACCGGGACACCGAGACACCGAGACACCGGGACACCGAGACACCGGGACACAGGGACACTGGGACACTGGGACACAGGGACACAGGGACACTGGGACACTGGGACACCGGGACACAGAGACACAGAGAACACCGGGACACCGAGACACAGGGACACTGGGACACAGGGACACTGGGACACCGGGACACCGAGACACCGGGACACCGAGACACCGAGACACAGAGAACACCGAGACACCGGGACACCGAGACACCGGGACACAGGGACACCGAGACACCGGGACACAGGGACATCGGGACACAGGGACACTGGGACACCGAGACACCGAGACACCGGGACACAGGGACACTGGGACACCGAGACACCGGGACACCGGGACACTGGGACACTGAGACACCGAGACACCGGGACACAGGGACACTGCGACACAGAGACACTGGGACACCGGGACACTGGGACACAGGGACACTGCGACACAGAGACACTGGGACACTGGGACACTGAAACACTGAGACACTGAGACAACGAGACACCGAAACACCGAGACGCCGAGACACCGAGACACTGAGACACCGAGACACCGAAACACTGAGACACCGAGACACCGGGACACAGGGACACTGCGACACAGAGAAACAGTGACACTGAGACACTGAGACGCTGAGACACCGAGACACCGGGACACAGGGACACTGCGACACAGGGACAGTGAGACACTGAGACACTGAAACACTGAGACACCGAGACATCGAGACACCGAGACACTGGGACACTGAGACACCGAGACACCGAGACACGGAGACACTGAGACATTGAGACACCGAGACACTGAGACACCGAGACACCGAGACACTGAGACACTGAGATACCGAGACACTGACACACTGACACACCGAGACACAGGGACACTGCGACACAGAGACACAGGGACACTGAGACACTGAAACACTGAGACACCGAGGCACTGGGACACAGGGACACTGCGACACAGAGACACAGGGACACTGAGACACTGAGACACTGAGACACTGAAACACTGAGACACCGAGACACCGAGACACTGGGACACCGAGACACTGAGACACCGAGACACCGAGACACTGAGACACTGCGACACAGAGACACAGGGACACTGAGACACTGAGACACTGAGACACTGAGACACTGAAACACTGAGACACCGAGACACCGAGACACCGGGACACCGAGACACCGGGACACCGGGACACCGAGACACTGAGACACCGAGACACCGAGACACTGAGACACTGGGACACCGAGACACTGGGACACCGAGACACTGAGACACCGAGACACTGCGACACAGAGACACTGAGACACTGAGACACTGAAACACTGAGACACTGAAACACTGAGACACCGAGACACCGAGACACCGGGACACCGGGACACCGAGACACCGAGACACCGAGACACTGAGACACCGAGACACCGAGACACCGAGACACTGAGACACTGGGACACCGAGACACTGGGACACCGAGACACTGAGACACCGAGACACAGGGACACCGAGACACAGGGACACTGAGACACGGGGACACCGAGACACTGGGACACCGAGACACTGAGACACCGAGACACAGGGACACCGAGACACAGGGACACTGAGACACGGGGACACCGAGACACCGGGACACCGAGACACCGAGACACAGACAACACCGGGACACCGGGACACCGAGACACCGAGACACCGGGACACCGAGACACCGGGACACAGGGACACTGGGACACAGGGACACTGGGACACAGGGACACAGGGACACTGGGACACTGGGACACCGTGACACAGACACAGAGAACACCGGGACACCGAGATACAGGGACACTGGGACACAGGGACACTGGGACACCGGGACACCGAGACACCGGGACACCGAGACACCGAGACACAGAGAACACCGAGACACCGGGACACCGAGACACCGGGACACAGGGACACCGAGACACCGGGACACAGGGACATCGGGACACAGGGACACTGGGACACCGAGACACCGAGACACCGGGACACAGGGACACTGGGACACCGAGACACCGGGACACCGGGACACAGGGACACTGCGACACAGAGACACTGGGACACTGGGACACAGGGACACTGCGACACAGAGACACTGGGACACTGGGACACTGAAACACTGAGACACTGAGACAACGAAACACCGAAACACCGAGACGCCGAGACACCGAGACACTGAGACACCGAGACACCGAAACACTGAGACACCGAGACACCGAGGCACCGGGACACAGGGACACTGCGACACAGAGAAACAGGGACACTGAGACACTGAGACACTGAGACACTGAGTCACCGAGACACCGGGACACAGGGACACTGCGACACAGGGACACTGAGACACTGAGACACTGAAACACTGAGACACCGAGACATCGAGACACCGAGACACTGGGACACTGAGACACCGAGACACCGAGACACGGAGACACTGAGACATTGAGACACCGAGACACTGAGACACCGAGACACCGAGACACTGAGACACTGAGATACCGAGACACTGAGACACTGACACACCGAGACACAGGGACACTGCGACACAGAGACACAGGGACACTGAGACACTGAGACACTGAAACACTGAAACACCGAGACACTGGGACACAGGGACACTGCGACACAGAGACACAGGGACACTGAGACACTGAGACACTGAGACACTGAAACACTGAGACACCGAGACACCGAGACACTGGGACACCGAGACACTGAGACACCGAAACACTGAGACACTGAGACACTGCGACATAGAGACACTGGGACACAGGGACACTGAGATACTGGGACACGGAGACACTAGGACACTGGGACACTGAAACACTGACACACCGAGACACCGAAACACTGAGACACTGAGACACTGCGACATAGAGACACTGGGACACAGGGACACAGGGACACTGAGACACCGAGACATCGAGACACCGAGACACTGGGACACTGAGACACCGAGACACCGAGACACGGAGACACTGAGACATTGAGACACCGAGACACTGAGACACCGAGACACCGAGACACTGAGACACTGAGATACCGAGACACTGAGACACTGACACACCGAGACACAGGGACACTGCGACACAGAGACACAGGGACACTGAGACACTGAGACACTGAAACACTGAAACACCGAGACACTGGGACACAGGGACACTGCGACACAGAGACACAGGGACACTGAGACACTGAGACACTGAGACACTGAAACACTGAGACACCGAGACACCGAGACACTGGGACACCGAGACACTGAGACACCGAGACACCGAGACACTGAGACACTGCGACACAGAGACACAGGGACACTGAGACACTGAGACACTGAGACACTGAAACACTGAGACACCGAGACACCGAGACACTGGGACACCGAGACACCGAGACACTGAGACACCGAGACACTGAGACACCGAGACACTGCGACACAGAGACACAGGGACACTGAGACACTGAGACACTGAAACACTGAGACACCGAGACACTGGGACACAGGGACACTGCGACACAGAGACACAGGGACACTGAGACACTGAGACACTGAGACACTGAGACACTGAAACACTGAGACACCGAGACACCGAGACACTGGGACACCGAGACACCGAGACACCGAGACACTGAGACACCGAGACACTGAGACACTGAGACATCGAGACACCGAGACACTGAGACACTGAGACACTGAGACACCGAGACACTGAGACACTGAGACACTGAGACACCGAGACACAGGGACACTGAGACACCGAGACACAGGGACACTGAGACACCGCGACACCGGGACACTGAGACACCGAGACACCGAGACACAGGGACACTGGGACACTGCGACACAGAGACACTGGGACACTAGGACACTGGGACACTGAAACACTGAGACACTGAGACAACGAGACACCGAAACACCGAGACGCCGAGACACCGAGACACCGAAACACTGAGACACCGAGACACTGAGACACCGAGACACTGAGACACCGAGACACCGAGACACTGGGACACAGGGACACTGCGACACAGAGACACAGGGACACTGAGACACTGAGACACTGAGACACTGAAACACCGAGACACTGAGACACCGAGACACTGAGACACTGAGACACCGAGACACCGAGACACTGGGACACCGAGACACTGAGACACTGAGACACCGAGACACTGAGACACCGAGACATCGAGACACCGAGACACTGAGACACCGAGACACTGAGACACTGAGACACCGAGACACCGAGACACCGGGACACCGAGACACTGGGACACTGCGACACAGAGACACTGAGACACTACGACACTGGGACACTGAAACACTGAGACACTGAGACAACGAGACACTGAAACACTGAGACGCCGAGACACCGAGACACTGAGACACCGAGACACCGAAACACTGAGACACCGAGACACTGAGACACCAAGACACCGAGACACTGAGACACTGAGACACCGAGACACAGGGACACTGAGACACCGCGACACCGGGACACTGAGACACCGAGACACAGGGACACTGGGACACTGCGACACAGAGACACTGGGACACTAGGACACTGGGACACTGAAACACTGAGACAACGAGACACCGAAACACCGAGACGCCGAGACACCGAGACACTGGGACACCGAGACACTGAGACACCGAGACACTGAGACACTGAGACACCGAGACACAGGGACACTGAGACACCGAGACACCGAGACACAGGGACACTGGGACACTGCGACACAGAGACACTGGGACACTAGGACACTGGGACACTGAAACACTGAGACACTGAGACAACGAGACACCGAAACACCGAGACGCCGAGACACCGAGACACCGAAACACTGAGACACCGAGACACTGAGACACCGAGACACCGAGACACTGGGACACAGGGACACTGCGACACAGAGACACAGGGACACTGAGACACTGAGACACTGAGACACTGAAACACTGAGACACCGAGACACTGAGACACAGAGACAGTAGGACACTGGGACACTGGGGCACAGAGACACTAGGACCCTAGGACACTGGGACACTGAGACACAGAGACACTAGGACACTGGGACACTGTGACACTGAGACACATAAACACTAGGACACTGGGACACTGGGACACTGAGGCACAGAGACACTAGGGCACTGGGACACTGAGACACTAGGACACTGGGACACTGGGACACTGAGACACAGAGACACTAGGACACTAGGACACTGAGACACTGAGACACAGAGACACTAGGACACTGGGGCACTGGGACACTGAGATACTGAGATACAGAGACACAGAAACACACTGAGACCGGGACACAGAGACACAGAAACACTCAGACACTGGGACATTGAGACAGAGAGACACTAGGACACTGGGACACTGAGATACTGAGACACTGGGACACTGAGACATAGAGACACTAGGACACTAGGACACTGGGACACTGGGACACAGAGACACTGGGACACTGAGACACTGGGACACAGAGACACAGACACACTCGGACACTGGTACACTGTGACACAGAGACACTAGGACACTAGGTCACTGGGACACTGAGACACAGAGACACTAGGACACTGGGACACTGGGACACAGAGACACTAGGACACTAGGACACTGGGACACTGGGACACTGAGACACAGAGACACTAGGACACTGGGACACTGAGACACAGAGACACTAGGACACTAGGACACTGGGACACTGCGACACTGAGACACAGAGACACTGGGACACTGAGATACTGAGACACAGAGACACAGAAACACTCGGACACTGGGACACTGAGACACAGAGACACTAGGACACTAGGACACTGGGACATTGAGACAGAGAGACACTAGGACACTAGGACACTGAGACACTAGAACACTGTGACACAGGGACACAGAGACACAGAGAAAATGGGACACTGGGACACTGAGACACTAGGACACTGGGACACTGAGACACTGAGACACAGTGACACTAGGACACTGGGACACTGAGACACAGAGACAGTAGGACACTGGGACACTGGGACACTAGGACACTAGGACACTGGGACACTGAGACACAGAGACACTAGGACACTGGGGCACTGGGACAATGAGACACAGAGACACTAGGACACTAGGACACTGAGACACTAGGACACTGTGACACAGGGACACTGAGACACAGAGACACTGAGACACAGAGAAAATGGGACACTGGGACACTGAGACAATAGGACACTGAGACATAGAGACACTAGGACACAAGGACACTGTGACACTGAGACACTAGGACACTGGGACACTGAGACACAGAGACACTAGGACACTAGGACACTGGGACACTGAGACACAGAGACACTAGGACACTGGGACACTGGGGCACTGAGACACAGAGACACTAGGACACTAGGACACTGGGAAACTGAGACACAGGGACACTAGGACACTGGGACACTGGGACACTGAGACACAGAGACACTAGGACACTGGGACACTGGGACACTGAGGCACAGACACACTAGGACACTGGGACACTGGGACACTGAGGCACTGAGACACTAGGACACTGGGACACTGGGACACTGAGACACAGAGACACTGGGACACTGAGACATAGAGACACTAGGACACTAGGACACTGTGACACTGAGACACTGAGACACAGAGACACTAGGACACTGGGACACAGAGACACTAGGATACTAGGACACTGGGACACTGGGACACTGAGACACTGAGACACAGGGACACTGGGGCACTGGGACACTGAGACACTGAGACACAGAGACAGTAGGACACTGGGACACTGGGGCACAGAGACACTAGGACCCTAGGACACTGGGACACTGAGACACAGAGACACTAGGACACTGGGACACTGTGACACTGAGACACATAAACACTAGGACACATTTGGACACTGGGACACTGAGGCACAGAGACACTAGGACACTGGGACACTGAGACACTAGGACACTGGGACACTGGGACACTGGGACACTGAGACACAGAGACACTAGGACACTAGGACACTGAGACACTGAGACACAGAGACACTAGGACACTGGGGCACTGGGACACTGAGATACTGAGATACAGAGACACAGAAACACTCTGAGACCGGGACACAGAGACACAGAAACACTCAGACACTGGGACATTGAGACAGAGAGACACTAGGACACTGGGACACTGAGATACTGAGACACTGGGACACTGAGACATAGAGACACTAGGACACTAGGACACTGGGACACTGGGACACAGAGACACTGGGACACTGAGACACTGGGACACAGAGACACAGACACACTCGGACACTGGTACACTGTGACACAGAGACACTAGGACACTAGGTCACTGGGACACTGAGACACAGAGACACTAGGACACTGGGACACTGGGACACAGAGACACTAGGACACTAGGACACTGGGACACTGGGACACTGAGACACAGAGACACTAGGACACTGGGACACTGAGACACAGAGACACTAGGACACTAGGACACTGGGACACTGCGACACTGAGACACAGAGACACTGGGACACTGAGATACTGAGACACAGAGACACAGAAACACTCGGACACTGGGACACTGAGACACAGAGACACTAGGACACTAGGACACTGAGACACTAGGACACTGTGACACAGGGACACTGAGACACAGAGAAAATGGGACACTGGGACACTGAGACAATAGGACACTGAGACACAGAGACACAGAGACACTGGGACACTGAGATACTGAGACACAGAGACATAGAGACACTCGGACACTGGGACACTGAGACACTGAGACACAGAGACACTAGGACACTATGACACTGGGACACTGGGACACTGAGACACTGAGACAGAGAGACACTAGGACACTGAGACACAGAGACACTAGGACACTAGGACACTGGGACACTGAGACACAGAGACACTAGGACACTGGGACACTGGGGCACTGAGACACAGAGACACTAGGACACTAGGACACTGGGACACTGAGACACAGGGACACTCGGACACTGGGACACTGGGACACTGAGACACAGAGACACTAGGACACTGGGAGACTGGGACACTGAGGCACAGACACACTAGGACACTGGGACACTGGGACACTGAGACACTGAGACACTAGGACACTGGGACACTGGGACACTGAGACACAGAGACACTAGGACACTGGGACACTGAGACACAGAGACACTAGGACACTGTGACACTGGGACACAGAGACACTAGGACACTGGGACACTGAGACACAGAGACACTCGGACACTAGGACACTGGGACACTGAGACACAGAGACACTAGGGCACTGGGACACTGGGGCACTGAGACACAGAGACACTAGGACACTAGGACACTGGGACACTGAGACACAGGGACACTCGGACACTGGGACACTGGGACACAGAGACACTAGGACACTGGGAGACTGGGACACTGAGGCACAGACACGCTAGGACACTGGGACACTGGGACACTGGGACACTGAGATACTGAGACACTAGGACACTGGGACACTGGGACACTGAGACACAGAGACACTAGGACACTGGGACACTGAGACACAGAGACACTAGGACACTGTGACACTGGGACACAGAGACACTAGGACACTGGGACACTGGGACACTGAGACACAGAGACACTCGGACACTGGGACACTGGGACACTGAGGCACAGACACACTAGGACACTGGGACACTGAGACACTGAGACACTGAGACACTAGGACACTGGGACACCGGGACACTGAGACACAGAGACACTGGGACACTGAGACATAGAGACACTAGGACACAAGGACACTGTGACACTGAGACACTAGGACACTGGGACACTGAGACACAGAGACACTAGGACACTAGGACACTGGGACACTGAGACACAGAGACACTAGGACACTGGGACACTGGGGCACTGAGACACAGAGACACTAGGACACTAGGACACTGGGACACTGAGACACAGACACACTAGGACACTGGGACACTGGGACACTGAGACACAGAGACACTAGGACACTGGGACACTGGGACACTGAGACACAGACACACTAGGACACTGGGACACTGGGACACTGAGACACTGAGACACTAGGACCCTAGGACACTGGGACACTGAGACACAGAGACACTAGGACACTGGGACACTGTGACACTGAGACACATAAACACTAGGACACATTTGGACACTGGGACACTGAGGCACAGAGACACTAGGACACTGGGACACTGAGACACTAGGACACTGGGACACTGGGACACTGGGACACTGAGACACAGAGACACTAGGACACTAGGACACTGAGACACTGAGACACAGAGACACTAGGACACTGGGGCACTGGGACACTGAGATACTGAGATACAGAGACACAGAAACACTCTGAGACCGGGACACAGAGACACAGAAACACTCAGACACTGGGACATTGAGACAGAGAGACACTAGGACACTGGGACACTGAGATACTGAGACACTGGGACACTGAGACATAGAGACACTAGGACACTAGGACACTGGGACACTGGGACACAGAGACACTGGGACACTGAGACACTGGGACACAGAGACACAGACACACTCGGACACTGGTACACTGTGACACAGAGACACTAGGACACTAGGTCACTGGGACACTGAGACACAGAGACACTAGGACACTGGGACACTGGGACACAGAGACACTAGGACACTAGGACACTGGGACACTGGGACACTGAGACACAGAGACACTAGGACACTGGGACACTGAGACACAGAGACACTAGGACACTAGGACACTGGGACACTGCGACACTGAGACACAGAGACACTGGGACACTGAGATACTGAGACACAGAGACACAGAAACACTCGGACACTGGGACACTGAGACACAGAGACACTAGGACACTAGGACACTGAGACACTAGGACACTGTGACACAGGGACACTGAGACACAGAGAAAATGGGACACTGGGACACTGAGACAATAGGACACTGAGACACAGAGACACAGAGACACTGGGACACTGAGATACTGAGACACAGAGACATAGAGACACTCGGACACTGGGACACTGAGACACTGAGACACAGAGACACTAGGACACTAGGACACTGGGACACTGGGACACTGAGACACTGAGACAGAGAGACACTAGGACACTGAGACACAGAGACACTAGGACACTAGGACACTGGGACACTGAGACACAGAGACACTAGGACACTGGGACACTGGGGCACTGAGACACAGAGACACTAGGACACTAGGACACTGGGACACTGAGACACAGGGACACTCGGACACTGGGACACTGGGACACTGAGACACAGAGACACTAGGACACTGGGAGACTGGGACACTGAGGCACAGACACACTAGGACACTGGGACACTGGGACACTGAGACACTGAGACACTAGGACACTGGGACACTGGGACACTGAGACACAGAGACACTAGGACACTGGGACACTGAGACACAGAGACACTAGGACACTGTGACACTGGGACACAGAGACACTAGGACACTGGGACACTGAGACACAGAGACACTCGGACACTAGGACACTGGGACACTGAGACACAGAGACACTAGGGCACTGGGACACTGGGGCACTGAGACACAGAGACACTAGGACACTAGGACACTGGGACACTGAGACACAGGGACACTCGGACACTGGGACACTGGGACACAGAGACACTAGGACACTGGGAGACTGGGACACTGAGGCACAGACACGCTAGGACACTGGGACACTGGGACACTGGGGCACTGAGATACTGAGACACTAGGACACTGGGACACTGGGACACTGAGACACAGAGACACTAGGACACTGGGACACTGAGACACAGAGACACTAGGACACTGTGACACTGGGACACAGAGACACTAGGACACTGGGACACTGGGACACTGAGACACAGAGACACTCGGACACTGGGACACTGGGACACTGAGGCACAGACACACTAGGACACTGGGACACTGAGACACTGAGACACTGAGACACTAGGACACTGGGACACCGGGACACTGAGACACAGAGACACTGGGACACTGAGACATAGAGACACTAGGACACAAGGACACTGTGACACTGAGACACTAGGACACTGGGACACTGAGACACAGAGACACTAGGACACTAGGACACTGGGACACTGAGACACAGAGACACTAGGACACTGGGACACTGGGGCACTGAGACACAGAGACACTAGGACACTAGGACACTGGGACACTGAGACACAGGGACACTAGGACACTGGGACACTGGGACACTGAGACACAGAGACACTAGGACACTGGGACACTGGGACACTGAGACACAGACACACTAGGACACTGAGACACAGACACACTAGGACACTGGGACACTGGGACACTGAGACACTGAGACACTAGGACACTGGGACACTGGGACACTGAGACACAGAGACACTGGGACACTGAGACATAGAGACACTAGGACACTAGGACACTGTGACACTGAGACACTGAGACACAGAGACACTAGGACACTGGGACACAGAGACACTAGGATACTAGGACACTGGGACACTGGGACACTGAGACACTGAGACACAGGGACACTGGGGCACTGGGACACTGAGACACTGAGACACAGAGACAGTAGGACACTGGGACACAGAGACACTAGGACACTGGGACACTGGGGCACTGAGACACAGAGACACTAGGACACTAGGACACTGGGACACTGAGACACAGGGACACTCGGACACTGGGACACTGGGACACAGAGACACTAGGACACTGGGAGACTGGGACACTGAGGCACAGACACACTAGGACACTGGGACACTGGGACACTGAGACACTGAGACACTAGGACACTGGGACACTGGGACACTGAGACACAGAGACACTAGTACACTGGGACACTGAGACACAGAGACACTAGGACACTGTGACACTGGGACACAGAGACACTAGGACACTGGGACACTGGGACACTGAGACACAGAGACACTCGGACACTGGGACACTGGGACACTGAGGCACAGACACACTAGGACACTGGGACACTGAGACACTGAGACACTGAGACACTAGGACACTGGGACACTGGGACACTGAGACACAGAGACACTGGGACACTGAGACATAGAGACACTAGGACACAAGGACACTGTGACACTGAGACACTAGGACACTGGGACACTGAGACACAGAGACACTAGGACACTAGGACACTGGGACACTGAGACACAGAGACACTAGGACACTGGGACACTGGGACACTGAGACACAGAGACACTCGGACACTGGGACACTGGGACACTGAGGCACAGACACACTAGGACACTGGGACACTGAGACACTGAGACACTGAGACACTAGGACACTGGGACACTGGGACACTGAGACACAGAGACACTGGGACACTGAGACATAGAGACACTAGGACACAAGGACACTGTGACACTGAGACACTAGGACACTGGGACACTGAGACACAGAGACACTAGGACACTAGGACACTGGGACACTGAGACACAGAGACACTAGGACACTGGGACACTGGGGCACTGAGACACAGAGACACTAGGACACTAGGACACTGGGACACTGAGACACAGGGACACTAGGACACTGGGACACTGAGACACAGAGACACTAGGACACTGGGACACAGGGACACTGAGGCACAGACACACTAGGACACTGGGACACTGGGACACTGAGACACTGAGACACTAGGACACTGGGACACTGGGACACTGAGACACAGAGACACTGGGACACTGAGACATAGAGACACTAGGACACTAGGACACTGTGACACTGAGACACTGAGACACAGAGACACTAGGACACTGGGACACAGAGACACTAGGATACTAGGACACTGGGGCACTGGGACACTGAGACACTGAGACACAGAGACACTAGGACACTAGGACACTGTGACACTGAGACACTGAGACACAGAGACACTAGGACACTGGGACACAGAGACACTAGGATACTAGGACACTGGGACACTGGGACACTGAGACACAGAGACACTGGGACACTGAGACATAGAGACACTAGGACACTAGGACACTGTGACACTGAGACACTGAGACACTGAGACACAGAGACACTAGGACACTGGGACACAGAGACACGAGGATACTAGGACACTGGGACACTGGGACACTGAGACACTGAGACACAGGGACACTGGGGCACTGGGACACTGAGACACAGAGACAGTAGGACACTGGGACACTGGGGCACAGAGACAATAGGACCCTAGGACACTGGGACACTGAGACACAGAGACACTAGGACACTGGGACACTGTGACACTGAGACACATAAACACTAGGACACTGGGACACTGGGACACTGAGGCACAGAGACACTAGGACACTGGGACACTGAGACACTAGGACACTGGGACACTGGGACACTGGGACACTGAGACACAGAGACACTAGGACACTAGGACACTGAGACACTGAGACACAGAGACACTAGGACACTGGGGCACTGGGACACTGAGATACTGAGATACAGAGACACAGAAACACTCTGAGACCGGGACACAGAGACACAGAAACACTCAGACACTGGGACATTGAGACAGAGAGACACTAGGACACTGGGACACTGAGATACTGAGACACTGGGACACTGAGACATAGAGACACTAGGACACTAGGACACTGGGACACTGGGACACAGAGACACTGGGACACTGAGACACTGGGACACAGAGACACAGACACACTCGGACACTGGTACACTGTGACACAGAGACACTAGGACACTAGGTCACTGGGACACTGAGACACAGAGACACTAGGACACTGGGACACTGGGACACAGAGACACTAGGACACTAGGACACTGGGACACTGGGACACTGAGACACAGAGACACTAGGACACTGGGACACTGAGACACAGAGACACTAGGACACTAGGACACTGGGACACTGCGACACTGAGACACAGAGACACTGGGACACTGAGATACTGAGACACAGAGACACAGAAACACTCGGACACTGGGACACTGAGACACAGAGACACTAGGACACTAGGACACTGGGACATTGAGACAGAGAGACACTAGGACACTAGGACACTGAGACACTAGGACACTGTGACACAGGGACACAGAGACACAGAGAAAATGGGACACTGGGACACTGAGACACTAGGACACTGGGACACTGAGACACTGAGACACAGGGACACTAGGACACTGGGACACTGAGACACAGAGACAGTAGGACACTGGGACACTGGGACACTAGGACACTAGGACACTGGGACACTGAGACACAGAGACACTAGGACACTGGGGCACTGGGACAATGAGACACAGAGACACAAGGACACTAGGACACTGAGACACTAGGACACTGTGACACAGGGACACTGAGACACAGAGAAAATGGGACACTGGGACACTGAGACAATAGGACACTGAGACACAGAGACACAGAGACACTGGGACACTGAGATACTGAGACACAGAGACACAGAGACACTCGGACACTGGGACACTGAGACACTGAGACACAGAGACACTAGGACACTAGGACACTGGGACACTGGGACACTGAGACACTGAGACAGAGAGACACTAGGACACTGAGACACAGAGACACTAGGACACTAGGACACTGGGACACTGAGACACAGAGACACTAGGACACTGGGACACTGGGGCACTGAGACACAGAGACACTAGGACACTCGGACACTGGGACACTGAGACACAGGGACACTCGGACACTGGGACACTGGGACACAGAGACACTAGGACACTGGGAGACTGGGACACTGAGGCACAGACACACTAGGACACTGGGACACTGGGACACTGAGACACTGAGACACTAGGACACTGGGACACTGGGACACTGAGACACTAGGACACTGGGACACTGAGACACAGAGACACTAGGACACTGTGACACTGGGACACAGAGACACTAGGACACTGGGACACTGGGACACTGAGACACAGAGACACTCGGACACTGGGACACTGGGACACTGAGGCACAGACACACTAGGACACTGGGACACTGAGACACTGAGACACTGAGACACTAGGACACTGGGACACTGGGACACTGAGACACAGAGACACTGGGACACTGAGACATAGAGACACTAGGACACAAGGACACTGTGACACTGAGACACTAGGACACTGGGACACTGAGACACAGAGACACTAGGACACTAGGACACTGGGACACTGAGACACAGAGACACTAGGACACTGGAACACTGGGACACTGAGACACAGAGACACTCGGACACTGGGACACTGGGACACTGAGGCACAGACACACTAGGACACTGGGACACTGAGACACTGAGACACTGAGACACTAGGACACTGGGACACTGGGACACTGAGACACAGAGACACTGGGACACTGAGACATAGAGACACTAGGACACAAGGACACTGTGACACTGAGACACTAGGACACTGGGACACTGAGACACAGAGACACTAGGACACTAGGACACTGGGACACTGAGACACTAGGACACTGGGACACTGGGGCACTGAGACACAGAGACACTAGGACACTAGGACACTGGGACACTGAGACACAGGGACACTAGGACACTGGGACACTGGGACACTGAGACACAGAGACACTAGGACACTGGGACACTGGGACACTGAGGCACAGACACACTAGGACACTGGGAGACTGGGACACTGAGACACTGAGACACTAGGACACTGGGACACTGGGACACTGAGACACAGAGACACTGGGACACTGAGACATGGAGACACTAGGACACTAGGACACTGTGACACTGAGACACTGAGACACAGAGACACTAGGACACTGGGACACAGAGACACTAGGATACTAGGACACTGGGGCACTGGGACACTGAGACACTGAGACACAGAGACAGTAGGACACTGGGACACTGGGGCACAGAGACACTCGGACCCTAGGACACTGGGACACTGAGGCACAGAGACACTAGGACACTGGGACACTGTGACACTGAGACACATAAACACGAGGACACTGGGACACTGGGACACTGAGGCACAGAGACACTAGGACACTGGGACACTGAGACACTAGGACACTGGGACACTGGGACACTGGGACACTGAGACACAGAGACACTAGGACACTAGGACACTGAGACACTGAGACACAGAGACACAGAGACACTAGGACACTGGGGCACTGGGACACTGAGATACTGAGATACAGAGACACAGAAACACTCTGAGACCGGGACACAGAGACACAGAAACACTCAGACACTGGGACATTGAGACAGAGAGACACTAGGACACTGGGACACTGAGATACTGAGACACTGGGACACTGAGACATAGAGACACTAGGACACTAGGACACTGGGACACTGGGACACAGAGACACTGGGACACTGAGACACTGGGACACAGAGACACAGACACACTCGGACACTGGTACACTGTGACACAGAGACACTAGGACACTAGGTCACTGGGACACTGAGACACAGAGACACTAGGACACTGGGACACTGGGACACAGAGACACTAGGACACTAGGACACTGGGACACTGGGACACTGAGACACAGAGACACTAGGACACTGGGACACTGAGACACAGAGACACTAGGACACTAGGACACTGGGACACTGCGACACTGAGACACAGAGACACTGGGACACTGAGATACTGAGACACAGAGACACAGAAACACTCGGACACTGGGACACTGAGACACAGAGACACTAGGACACTAGGACACTGGGACATTGAGACAGAGAGACACTAGGACACTAGGACACTGAGACACTAGGACACTGTGACACAGGGACACAGAGACACAGAGAAAATGGGACACTGGGACACTGAGACACTAGGACACTGGGACACTGAGACACTGAGACACAGGGACACTAGGACACTGGGACACTGAGACACAGAGACAGTAGGACACTGGGACACTGGGACACTAGGACACTGGGACACTGGGACACTGAGACACAGAGACACTAGGACACTGGGGCACTGGGACAATGAGACACAGAGACACTAGGACACTAGGACACTGAGACACTAGGACACTGTGACACAGGGACACTGAGACACAGAGAAAATGGGACACTGGGACACTGAGACAATAGGACACTGAGACACAGAGACACAGAGACACTGGGACACTGAGATACTGAGACACAGAGACACAGAGACACTCGGACACTGGGACACTGAGACACTGAGACACTGAGACACAGAGACACTAGGACACTAGGACACTGGGACACTGAGACACAGAGACACTAGGACACTGGGACACTGGGGCACTGAGACACAGAGACACTAGGACACTAGGACACTGGGACACTGAGACACAGGGACACTCGGACACTGGGACACTGGGACACAGAGACACTAGGACACTGGGAGACTGGGACACTGAGGCACAGACACACTAGGACACTGGGACACTGGGACACTGAGACACTGAGACACTAGGACACTGGGACACTGGGACACTGAGACACAGAGACACCAGGACACTGGGACACTGAGACACAGAGACACTAGGACACTGTGACACTGGGACACTGAGACACTAGGACACTGGGACACTGGGACACTGAGACACAGAGACACTCGGACACTGGGACACTGGGACACTGAGGCACAGACACACTAGGACACTGGGACACTGAGACACTGAGACACTGAGACACTAGGACACTGGGACACTGGGACACTGAGACACAGAGACACTGGGACACTGAGACATAGAGACACTAGGACACAAGGACATTGTGACACTGAGACACTAGGACACTGGGACACTGAGACACAGGGACACTAGGACACTGGGACACTGGGACACTGAGACACAGAGACACTAGGACACTGGGACACTGGGACACTGAGGCACAGACACACTAGGACACTGGGACACTGGGACACTGAGACACTGAGACACTAGGACACTGGGACACTGAGACACAGAGACACTGGGACACTGAGACATAGAGACACTAGGACACTAGGACACTGTGACACTGAGACACTGAGACACAGAGACACTAGGACACTGGGACACAGAGACACTAGGATACTAGGACACTGGGGCACTGGGACACTGAGACACTGAGACACAGAGACACTAGGACACTAGGACACTGTGACACTGAGACACTGAGACACAGAGACACTAGGACACTGGGACACAGAGACACTAGGATACTAGGACACTGGGACACTGGGACACTGAGACACAGAGACACTGGGACACTGAGACATAGAGACACTAGGACACTAGGACACTGTGACACTGAGACACTGAGACACAGAGACACTAGGACACTGGGACACAGAGACACGAGGATACTAGGACACTGGGACACTGGGACACTGAGACACTGAGACACAGGGACACTGGGGCACTGGGACACTGAGACACTGAGACACAGAGACAGTAGGACACTGGGACACTGGGGCACAGAGACAATAGGACCCTAGGACACTGGGACACTGAGACACAGAGACACTAGGACACTGGGACACTGTGACACTGAGACACATAAACACTAGGACACTGGGACACTGGGACACTGAGGCACAGAGACACTAGGACACTGGGACACTGAGACACTAGGACACTGGGACACTGGGACACTGGGACACTGAGACACAGAGACACTAGGACACTGAGACACTGAGACACAGAGACACTAGGACACTGGGGCACTGGGACACTGAGATACTGAGATACAGAGACACAGAAACACTCTGAGACCGGGACACAGAGACACAGAAACTCTCAGACACTGGGACATTGAGACAGAGAGACACTAGGACACTGGGACACTGAGATACTGAGACACTGGGACACTGAGACATAGAGACACTAGGACACTAGGACACTGGGACACTGGGACACAGAGACACTGGGACACTGAGACACTGGGACACAGAGACACAGACACACTCGGACACTGGTACACTGTGACACAGAGACACTAGGACACTAGGTCACTGGGACACTGAGACACAGAGACACTAGGACACTGGGACACTGGGACACAGAGACACTAGGACACTAGGACACTGGGACACTGGGACACTGAGACACAGAGACACTAGGACACTGGGACACTGAGACACAGAGACACTAGGACACTAGGACACTGGGACACTGCGACACTGAGACACAGAGACACTGGGACACTGAGATACTGAGACACAGAGACACAGAAACACTCGGACACTGGGACACTGAGACACAGAGACACTAGGACACTAGGACACTGGGACATTGAGACAGAGAGACACTAGGACACTAGGACACTGAGACACTAGGACACTGTGACACAGGGACACAGAGACACAGAGAAAATGGGACACTGGGACACTGAGACACTAGGACACTGGGACACTGAGACACTGAGACACAGGGACACTAGGACACTGGGACACTGAGACACAGAGACAGTAGGACACTGGGACACTGGGACACTAGGACACTAGGACACTGGGACACTGAGACACAGAGACACTAGGACACTGGGGCACTGGGACAATGAGACACAGAGACACAAGGACACTAGGACACTGAGACACTAGGACACTGTGACACAGGGACACTGAGACACAGAGAAAATGGGACACTGGGACACTGAGACAATAGGACACTGAGACACAGAGACACAGAGACACTGGGACACTGAGATACTGAGACACAGAGACACAGAGACACTCGGACACTGGGACACTGAGACACTGAGACACAGAGACACTAGGACACTAGGACACTGGGACACTGGGACACTGAGACACTGAGACAGAGAGACACTAGGACACTGAGACACAGAGACACTAGGACACTAGGACACTGGGACACTGAGACACAGAGACACTAGGACACTGGGACACTGGGGCACTGAGACACAGAGACACTAGGACACTAGGACACTGGGACACTGAGACACAGGGACACTCGGACACTGGGACACTGGGACACAGAGACACTAGGACACTGGGAGACTGGGACACTGAGGCACAGACACACTAGGACACTGGGACACTGGGACACTGAGACACTGAGACACTAGGACACTGGGACACTGGGACACTGAGACACAGAGACACTAGGATACTGGGACACTGAGACACAGAGACACTAGAACACTGTGACACTGGGACACAGAGACACTAGGACACTGGGACACTGGGACACTGAGACACAGAGACACTCGGACACTGGGACACTGGGACACTGAGGCACAGACACACTAGGACACTAGGACACTGAGACACTGAGACACTGAGACACTAGGACACTGGGACACTGGGACACTGAGACACAGAGACACTGGGACACTGAGACATAGAGACACTAGGACACAAGGACACTGTGACACTGAGACACTAGGACACTGGGACACTGAGACACAGAGACACTAGGACACTAGGACACTGGGACACTGAGACACAGAGACACTAGGACACTGGGACACTGGGACACTGAGACACAGAGACACTCGGACACTGGGACACTGGGACACTGAGGCACAGACACACTAGGACACTGGGACACTGAGACACTGAGACACTGAGACACTAGGACACTGGGACACTGGGACACTGAGACACAGAGACACTGGGACACTGAGACATAGAGACACTAGGACACAAGGACACTGTGACACTGAGACACTAGGACACTGGGACACTGAGACACAGAGACACTAGGACACTAGGACACTGGGACACTGAGACACAGAGACACTAGGACACTGGGACACTGGGGCACTGAGACACAGAGACACTAGGACACTAGGACACTGGGACACTGAGACACAGGGACACTAGGACACTGGGACACTGGGACACTGAGACACAGAGACACTAGGACACTGGGACACTGGGACACTGAGGCACAGACACACTAGGACACTGGGAGACTGGGACACTGAGACACTGAGACACTAGGACACTGGGACACTGGGACACTGAGACACAGAGACACTGGGACACTGAGACATGGAGACACTAGGACACTAGGACACTGTGACACTGAGACACTGAGACACAGAGACACTAGGACACTGGGACACAGAGACACTAGGATACTAGGACACTGGGGCACTGGGACACTGAGACACTGAGACACAGAGACAGTAGGACACTGGGACACTGGGGCACAGAGACACTCGGACCCTAGGACACTGGGACACTGAGGCACAGAGACACTAGGACACTGGGACACTGTGACACTGAGACACATAAACACTAGGACACTGGGACACTGGGACACTGAGGCACAGAGACACTAGGACACTGGGACACTGAGACACTAGGACACTGGGACACTGGGACACTGGGACACTGAGACACAGAGACACTAGGACACTAGGACACTGAGACACTGAGACACAGAGACACAGAGACACTAGGACACTGGGGCACTGGGACACTGAGATACTGAGATACAGAGACACAGAAACACTCTGAGACCGGGACACAGAGACACAGAAACACTCAGACACTGGGACATTGAGACAGAGAGACACTAGGACACTGGGACACTGAGATACTGAGACACTGGGACACTGAGACATAGAGACACTAGGACACTAGGACACTGAGACACTGAGACACAGAGACACTAGGACACTAGGTCACTGGGACACTGAGACACAGAGACACTAGGACACTGGGACACTGGGACACAGAGACACTAGGACACTAGGACACTGGGACACTGGGACACTGAGACACAGAGACACTAGGACACTGGGACACTGAGACACAGAGACACTAGGACACTAGGACACTGGGACACTGCGACACTGAGACACAGAGACACTGGGACACTGAGATACTGAGACACAGAGACACAGAAACACTCGGACACTGGGACACTGAGACACAGAGACACTAGGACACTAGGACACTGGGACATTGAGACAGAGAGACACTAGGACACTAGGACACTGAGACACTAGGACACTGTGACACAGGGACACAGAGACACAGAGAAAATGGGACACTGGGACACTGAGACACTAGGACACTGGGACACTGAGACACTGAGACACAGGGACACTAGGACACTGGGACACTGAGACACAGAGACAGTAGGACACTGGGACACTGGGACACTAGGACACTAGGACACTGGGACACTGAGACACAGAGACACTAGGACACTGGGGCACTGGGACAATGAGACACAGAGACACTAGGACACTAGGACACTGAGACACTAGGACACTGTGACACAGGGACACTGAGACACAGAGAAAATGGGACACTGGGACACTGAGACAATAGGACACTGAGACACAGAGACACAGAGACACTGGGACACTGAGATACTGAGACACAGAGACACAGAGACACTCGGACACTGGGACACTGAGACACTGAGACACTGAGACACAGAGACACTAGGACACTAGGACACTGGGACACTGAGACACAGAGACACTAGGACACTGGGACACTGGGGCACTGAGACACAGAGACACTAGGACACTAGGACACTGGGACACTGAGACACAGGAACACTCGGACACTGGGACACTGGGACACAGAGACACTAGGACACTGGGAGACTGGGACACTGAGGCACAGACACACTAGGACACTGGGACACTGGGACACTGAGACACTGAGACACTAGGACACTGGGACACTGGGACACTGAGACACAGAGACACTAGGACACTGGGACACTGAGACACAGAGACACTAGGACACTGGGACACTGGGGCACTGAGACACAGAGACACTAGGACACTAGGACACTGGGACACTGAGACACAGGAACACTCGGACACTGGGACACTGGGACACAGAGACACTAGGACACTGGGAGACTGGGACACTGAGGCACAGACACACTAGGACACTGGGACACTGGGACACTGAGACACTGAGACACTAGGACACTGGGACACTGGGACACTGAGACACAGAGACACTAGGACACTGGGACACTGAGACACAGAGACACTGGGACACTGGGACACTGAGACACAGAGACACTCGGACACTGGGACACTGGGACACTGAGGCACAGACACACTAGGACACTGGGACACTGAGACACTGAGACACTGAGACACTAGGACACTGGGACACTGGGACACTGAGACACAGAGACACTGGGACACTGAGACATAGAGACACTAGGACACAAGGACACTGTGACACTGAGACACTAGGACACTGGGACACTGAGACACAGAGACACTAGGACACTAGGACACTGGGACACTGAGACACAGAGACACTAGGACACTGGGACACTGGGGCACTGAGACACAGAGACACTAGGACACTAGGACACTGGGACACTGAGACACAGGGACACTAGGACACTGGGACACTGGGACACTGAGACACAGAGACACTAGGACACTGGGACACTGGGACACTGAGGCACAGACACACTAGGACACTGGGAGACTGGGACACTGAGACACTGAGACACTAGGACACTGGGACACTGGGACACTGAGACACAGAGACACTGGGACACTGAGACATGGAGACACTAGGACACTAGGACACTGTGACACTGAGACACTGAGACACAGAGACACTAGGACACTGGGACACAGAGACACTAGGATACTAGGACACTGGGGCACTGGGACACTGAGACACTGAGACACAGAGACAGTAGGACACTGGGACACTGGGGCACAGAGACACTCGGACCCTAGGACACTGGGACACTGAGGCACAGAGACACTAGGACACTGGGACACTGTGACACTGAGACACATAAACACTAGGACACTGGGACACTGGGACACTGAGGCACAGAGACATTAGGACACTGGGACACTGAGACACTAGGACACTGGGACACTGGGACACTGGGACACTGAGACACAGAGACACTAGGACACTAGGACACTGAGACACTGAGACACAGAGACACAGAGACACTAGGACACTGGGGCACTGGGACACTGAGATACTGAGATACAGAGACACAGAAACACTCTGAGACCGGGACACAGAGACACAGAAACACTCAGACACTGGGACATTGAGACAGAGAGACACTAGGACACTGGGACACTGAGATACTGAGACACTGGGACACTGAGACATAGAGACACTAGGACACTAGGACACTGAGACACTGAGACACAGAGACACTAGGACACTAGGTCACTGGGACACTGAGACACAGAGACACTAGGACACTGGGACACTGGGACACAGAGACACTAGGACACTAGGACACTGGGACACTGGGACACTGAGACACAGAGACACTAGGACACTGGGACACTGAGACACAGAGACACTAGGACACTAGGACACTGGGACACTGCGACACTGAGACACAGAGACACTGGGACACTGAGATACTGAGACACAGAGACACAGAAACACTCGGACACTGGGACACTGAGACACAGAGACACTAGGACACTAGGACACTGGGACATTGAGACAGAGAGACACTAGGACACTAGGACACTGAGACACTAGGACACTGTGACACAGGGACACAGAGACACAGAGAAAATGGGACACTGGGACACTGAGACACTAGGACACTGGGACACTGAGACACTGAGACACAGGGACACTAGGACACTGGGACACTGAGACACAGAGACAGTAGGACACTGGGACACTGGGACACTAGGACACTAGGACACTGGGACACTGAGACACAGAGACACTAGGACACTGGGGCACTGGGACAATGAGACACAGAGACACTAGGACACTAGGACACTGAGACACTAGGACACTGTGACACAGGGACACTGAGACACAGAGAAAATGGGACACTGGGACACTGAGACAATAGGACACTGAGACACAGAGACACAGAGACACTGGGACACTGAGATACTGAGACACAGAGACACAGAGACACTCGGACACTGGGACACTGAGACACTGAGACACCGAGACACAGAGACACTAGGACACTAGGACACTGGGACACTGAGACACAGAGACACTAGGACACTGGGACACTGGGGCACTGAGACACAGAGACACTAGGACACTAGGACACTGGGACACTGAGACACAGGGACACTCGGACACTGGGACACTGGGACACAGAGACACTAGGACACTGGGAGACTGGGACACTGAGGCACAGACACACTAGGACACTGGGACACTGGGACACTGAGACACTGAGACACTAGGACACTGGGACACTGAGACACAGAGACACTAGGACACTGGGACACTGAGACACAGAGACACTAGGACACTGTGACACTGGGACACTGAGACACTAGGACACTGGGACACTGGGACACTGAGACACAGAGACACTCGGACACTGGGACACTGGGACACTGAGGCACAGACACACTAGGACACTGGGACACTGAGACACTGAGACACTGAGACACTAGGACACTGGGACACTGGGACACTGAGACACAGAGACACTGGGACACTGAGACATAGAGACACTAGGACACAAGGACATTGTGACACTGAGACACTAGGACACTGGGACACTGAGACACAGAGACACTAGGACACTAGGACACTGGGACACTGAGACACAGAGACACTAGGACACTGGGACACTGGGGCACTGAGACACAGAGACACTAGGACACTAGGACACTGGGACACTGGGACACTGAGACACAGAAACACTAGGACACTGGGACACTGGGACACTGAGGCACAGACACACTAGGACACTAGGACACTGGGACACTGGGACACTGAGACACTGAGACACTAGGACAATAGAACACTGGGACTCTGAGACACAGAGACACTGGGACACTGAGACATAGAGACACTAGGACACTAGGACACTGTGACACTGAGACACTGAGACACAGAGACACTAGGACACTGGGACACTGAGACACTGGGACACTGGGACACTGAGACACAGAGACACTAGGACACTAGGACACTGGGACACTGAGACACAGAGATACTAGGACACTGGGGCACTGGGACACTGAGGCACAGACACACTAGGACACTAGGACACGAGGACACTGGGACACTGAGACACTGAGACACTCGGACACTGGGACACTGAGACACAGAGACACAGAGACACTGGGACACTGAGATACTGAGACACAGAGACACAGAGACACGCGGACACTGGGACACTGAGACACTGAGACACAGAGACACTAGGACACTAGGACACTGGGACACTGGGACACTGAGACACTGAGACAGAGAGACACTAGGACACTGGGACACTGAGACACAGAGACACTAGGACACTAGGACACTGGGATACTGAGACACAGAGACACTAGGACACTGGGACACTGGGGCACTGAGACACAGAGACACTAGGACACTAGGACACTGGGACACTGAGACACAGGGACACTAGGACACTGGGACACTGGGACACTGAGACACAGAGACACTAGGACACTGGGACACTGGGACACTGAGGCACAGACACACTAGGACACTGGGACACTGAGACACTGAAACACTGAGACACTAGGACACTGGGACACTGGGACACTGGGACACTGAGACACAGAGACACTGGGACACTGAGACACAGAGACACTAGGACACTAGGACACTGGGACACTGAGACACAGAGACACTAGGACACTGGGACACTGGGGCACTGAGACACAGAGACACTAGGACACTGGGACACTGGGACACTGAGACACAGGGACACTAGGACACTGGGACACTGAGACACAGAGACACTAGGACACTGGGACACTGGGACACTGAGGCACAGACACACTAGGACACTGGGACACTGAGACACTGAGACACTAGGACACTGGGACACAGGGACACTGGGGCACTGGGACACTGAGACACTGAGACACAGAGACAGTAGGACACTGGGACACTGGGGCACAGAGACACTAGGACCCTAGGACACTGGGACACTGAGACACAGAGACACTAGGACACTGGGACACTGTGACACTGAGACACATAAACACTAGGACACTGGGACACTGGGACACTGAGGCACAGAGACACTAGGACACTGGGACACTGAGACACTAGGACACTGGGACACTGGGACACTGGGACACTGAGACACAGAGACACTAGGACACTAGGACACTGAGACACTGAGACACAGAGACACTAGGACACTGGGGCACTGGGACACTGAGATACTGAGATACAGAGACACAGAAACACTCTGAGACCGGGACATTGAGACAGAGAGACACTAGGACACTGGGACACTGAGATACTGAGACACTGGGACACTGAGACATAGAGACACTAGGACACTAGGACACTGGGACACTGGGACACAGAGACACTGGGACACTGAGACACTGGGACACAGAGACACAGACACACTCGGACACTGGTACACTGTGACACAGAGACACTAGGACACTAGGTCACTGGGACACTGAGACACAGAGACACTAGGACACTGGGACACTGGGACACAGAGACACTAGGACACTAGGACACTGGGACACTGGGACACTGAGACACAGAGACACTAGGACACTGGGACACTGAGACACAGAGACACTAGGACACTAGGACACTGGGACACTGCGACACTGAGACACAGAGACACTGGGACACTGAGATACTGAGACACAGAGACACAGAAACACTCGGACACTGGGACACTGAGACACAGAGACACTAGGACACTAGGACACTGGGACATTGAGACAGAGAGACACTAGGACACTAGGACACTGAGACACTAGGACACTGTGACACAGGGACACAGAGACACAGAGAAAATGGGACACTGGGACACTGAGACACTAGGACACTGGGACACTGAGACACTGAGACACAGGGACACTAGGACACTGGGACACTGAGACACAGAGACAGTAGGACACTGGGACACTGGGACACTAGGACACTAGGACACTGGGACACTGAGACACAGAGACACTAGGACACTGGGGCACTGGGACAATGAGACACAGAGACACTAGGACACTAGGACACTGAGACACTAGGACACTGTGACACAGGGACACTGAGACACAGAGAAAATGGGACACTGGGACACTGAGACAATAGGACACTGAGACACAGAGACACAGAGACACTGGGACACTGAGATACTGAGACACAGAGACACAGAGACACTCGGACACTGGGACACTGAGACACTGAGACACAGAGACACTAGGACACTAGGACACTGGGACACTGGGACACTGAGACACTGAGACAGAGAGACACTAGGACACTGAGACACAGAGACACTAGGACACTAGGACACTGGGACACTGAGACACAGAGACACTAGGACACTGGGACACTGGGGCACTGAGACACAGAGACACTAGGACACTAGGACACTGGGACACTGAGACACAGGGACACTCGGACACTGGGACACTGGGACACTGAGACACAGAGACACTAGGACACTGGGAGACTGGGACACTGAGGCACAGACATACTAGGACACTGGGACACTGGGACACTGAGACACTGAGACACTAGGACATTGGGACACTGGGACACTGAGACACAGAGACACTAGGACACTGGGGCACAGAGACACTAGGACACTGTGACACTGGGACACAGAGACACTAGGACACTGGGACACTGGGACACTGAGACACAGAGACACTCGGACACTGGGACACTGGGACACTGAGGCACAGACACACTAGGACACTGGGACACTGAGACACTGAGACACTGAGACACTAGGACACTGGGACACTGGGACACTGAGACACAGAGACACTGGGACACTGAGACATAGAGACACTAGGACACAAGGACACTGTGACACTGAGACACAGAGACACTGGGACACAGGGACACAGGGACACTGGGACACAGAGACACTGGGACACTGGGACACTGAGACACTAGGACACTGAGACACAGAGACACTGGGACACTGAGATACTGATACACTAGGACACTGTGGCAGTGGGACACTGAGGCACAGACACACTAGGACACTAGGACACTAGGACACTGGGACACTGAGACACTGAGACACAGAGACACGAGGACACTGGGACACTGGGACACTGCGACACAGAGACACTAGGACACTAGGGCACTGGGACACTGAGACACTGAGACACAGAGACACTAGGACACTGGGACACTGAGACACTGAGACACAGAGACACTAGGACACTGGGGCACTGGGACACTGAGACACAGAGACACTAGGACACCAGGACACTGAGACACTAGGACACTGGGACACAGTGACACTGAGACACAGAGACACTGGGACACTGGGACACTGAGACACTAGGACACTGAGACACAGAGACACAGAGACACTGGGACACTGAGATACTGAGACACAGAGACACAGAGACACTCGGACACTGGGACACTGAGACACAGAGACACTAGGACACTGGGACACTGGGACACTGGGACACTGAGACACTGAGACACTAGGACATTGAGACACAGAGACACTGAGACACAGAGACACTAGGACACTGGGACACTGGGGCACTGAGACACAGAGACACTAGGACACTAGGACACTGGGACACTGGGGCACTGAGACACTGAGACAGAGAGACACTAGGACACTGGGACACTGAGACACAGAGACACTAGGACAGTGGGACACTGGGACACTGAGACACTGAGACAGAGAGACACTAGGACATTGAGACACAGAGACACTAGGACACTGGGACACTGAGACACAGAGACACTAGGACACTAGGACACTGGGACACTGAGACACAGAGACACTAGGACACTGGGACACTGGGACACTGAGGCACAGACACACTAGGACACTAGAACACTGGGACTCTGGGTCACTGAGACACTAGGACACTAGGACAATAGAACACTGGGACTCTGAGACACAGAGACACTGGGACACTGAGACATAGAGACACTAGGACACTGTGACACTGAGACACTGAGACACAGAGTCACTGGGACACTAGGACACTGAGACACTGAGACACTGAGACACAGAGACACTAGGACACTAGGACACTAGGACACTGGGACACTGGGACACTGAGACACAGAGACACTAGGACACTGGGACACTGGGACACTGAGGCGCAGACACACTAGGACACTAGGACACTGGGACACTGGGACACTGAGACACTGAGACACTAGGACAATAGAACACTGGGACTCTGAGACACAGAGACACTGGGACACTGAGACATAGAGACACTAGGACACTAGGACACTGTGACACTGAGACACTGAGACACAGAGACACTAGGACACTGGGACACTGAGACACTAGGACACTGGGACACTGGGACACTGAGACACAGAGACACTAGGACACTGAGGCACTGGGACACTGAGGCACAGACACACTAGGACACTAGGACACGAGGACACTGGGACACTGAGACACTGAGACACTAGGACAATAGGACACTGGGACACTGAGACACAGAGAGACTGGGACACTGAGACAGAGAGACACTAGGACACTAGGACACTGGGACACTGAGACACTGAGACACAGAGACACTAGGACACTGGGACACTGAGACACAGAGACAGTAAAACACTGGGACACTGGGACACTGAGACACTAGGACACTAGGACACTGGGACACTGAGACACTGAGACACAGAGACACTAGGACACTGGGGCACTGGGACACTGAGACACAGAGACACTAGGACACTAGGACACTGAGACACTAGGACACTGTGACACAGGGACACTGAGACACAGAGGAAATGGGACACTGGGACACTGGGACACTAGGACACTGAGACACAGAGACACAGAGACACTGGGACACTGAGATACTGAGACACAGAGACACAGAGACACTCGGACACTGGGACACTGAGACACTGAGACACAGAGACACTAGGACACTAGGACAGTGGGACACTCGGACACTGAGACACTGAGACAGAGAGACACTAGGACACTGGGACACAGAGACACGAGGACACTAGGACACTGGGACACTGAGACACTGAGACACAGAGACACTAGGACACTAGGACACTGGGACACTGGGACACTGAGACACTGAGACAGAGAGACACTAGGACACTGGGACACAGAGACACGAGGACACTAGGACACTGGGACACTGAGACACTGAGACACAGAGACACTAGGACACGAGGACACTGGGACACTGGGACACTGAGACACTGAGACAGAGAGACACTCGGACACTGGGACACTGAGACACAGAGACACTAGGACACTAGGACACTGGGACACTGAGACACAGAGACACTAGGACACTGGGACACTGGGGCACTGAGACACAGAGACACTAGGACACTAGGACACTGGGACACTGGGACACTGAGACACTGAGACACTAGGACAATAGAACACTGGGACTCTGAGACACAGAGATACTGGGACACTGAGACATAGAGACACTAGGACACTAGGACACTGTGACACTGAGACACTGAGACACAGAGACACTAGGACACTGGGACACTGAGACACTAGGACACTGGGACACTGAGACACAGAGACACTAGGACACTAGGACACTGGGACACTGAGACACAGAGACACTAGGACACTGGGGCACTGGGACACTGAGGCACAGACACACTAGGACACTAGGACACGAGGACACTGGGACACTGAGACACTGAGACACTAGGACAATAGGACACTGGGACAGTGAGACACAGAGACACTGGGACACTGAGATATAGAGACACTAGGACACTAGGACACTGGGACACTGAGACACTGAGACACAGAGACACTAGGACACTGGGACACTGAGACACAGAGACAGTAAGACACTGGGACACTGAGACACAGAGACACTAGGACACTAGGACACTGAGACACAGAGACACTAGGACATTAGGACACTGGGACACTGAGACACAGAGACACTAGGACACTGGGACACTGGGACACTGAGGCACAGACACACTGAGACACTGAGACACTGGGACACTGGGACACTGAGACACAGAGACACTAGGACACTGAGACACTAGGACACTGTGACACTGGGACACTGAGACACTGAGACACAGAGACACTAGGACACTGGGACACTGAGACACAGAGACAGTAAGACACAGAGACACTAGGACACTGGGACACTGAGACACAGAGACAGTAAGACACTGGGACACTGGGACACTGAGACACTAGGACACTAGGACACTGGGACACTGAGACATAGAGACACTCGGACACTAGGACACTGTGACACTGAGACACTGAGACACAGAGACACTAGGACACTGGGACACAGAGACACTAGGATACTAGGACACTGGGACACTGGGACACTGAGACACTGAGACACAGGGACACTGGGGCACTGGGACACTGAGACACTGAGACACAGAGACAGTAGGACACTGGGACACAGAGACACTAGGACACTGGGACACTGGGGCACTGAGACACAGAGACACTAGGACACTAGGACAGTGGGACACTCGGACACTGAGACACTGAGACAGAGAGACACTAGGACACTGGGACACAGAGACACGAGGACACTAGGACACTGGGACACTGAGACACTGAGACACAGAGACACTAGGACACTAGGACACTGGGACACTGGGACACTGAGACACTGAGACAGAGAGACACTAGGACACTGGGACACAGAGACACGAGGACACTAGGACACTGGGACACTGAGACACTGAGACACAGAGACACTAGGACACGAGGACACTGGGACACTGGGACACTGAGACACTGAGACAGAGAGACACTCGGACACTGGGACACTGAGACACAGAGACACTAGGACACTAGGACACTGGGACACTGAGACACAGAGACACTAGGACACTGGGACACTGGGGCACTGAGACACAGAGACACTAGGACACTAGGACACTGGGACACTGGGACACTGAGACACTGAGACACTAGGACAATAGAACACTGGGACTCTGAGACACAGAGATACTGGGACACTGAGACATAGAGACACTAGGACACTAGGACACTGTGACACTGAGACACTGAGACACAGAGACACTAGGACACTGGGACACTGAGACACTAGGACACTGGGACACTGAGACACAGAGACACTAGGACACTAGGACACTGGGACACTGAGACACAGAGACACTAGGACACTGGGGCACTGGGACACTGAGGCACAGACACACTAGGACACTAGGACACGAGGACACTGGGACACTGAGACACTGAGACACTAGGACAATAGGACACTGGGACAGTGAGACACAGAGACACTGGGACACTGAGATATAGAGACACTAGGACACTAGGACACTGGGACACTGAGACACTGAGACACAGAGACACTAGGACACTGGGACACTGAGACACAGAGACAGTAAGACACTGGGACACTGAGACACAGAGACACTAGGACACTAGGACACTGAGACACAGAGACACTAGGACATTAGGACACTGGGACACTGAGACACAGAGACACTAGGACACTGGGACACTGGGACACTGAGGCACAGACACACTGAGACACTGAGACACTGGGACACTGGGACACTGAGACACAGAGACACTAGGACACTGAGACACTAGGACACTGTGACACTGGGACACTGAGACACTGAGACACAGAGACACTAGGACACTGGGACACTGAGACACAGAGACAGTAAGACACAGAGACACTAGGACACTGGGACACTGAGACACAGAGACAGTAAGACACTGGGACACTGGGACACTGAGACACTAGGACACTAGGACACTGGGACACTGAGACATAGAGACACTCGGACACTAGGACACTGTGACACTGAGACACTGAGACACAGAGACACTAGGACACTGGGACACAGAGACACTAGGATACTAGGACACTGGGACACTGGGACACTGAGACACTGAGACACAGGGACACTGGGGCACTGGGACACTGAGACACTGAGACACAGAGACAGTAGGACACTGGGACACAGAGACACTAGGACACTGGGACACTGGGGCACTGAGACACAGAGACACTAGGACACTAGGACACTGGGACACTGAGACACAGGGACACTCGGACACTGGGACACTGGGACACAGAGACACTAGGACACTGGGAGACTGGGACACTGAGGCACAGACACACTAGGACACTGGGACACTGGGACACTGAGACACTGAGACACTAGGACACTGGGACACTGGGACACTGAGACACAGAGACACTAGTACACTGGGACACTGAGACACAGAGACACTAGGACACTGTGACACTGGGACACAGAGACACTAGGACACTGGGACACTGGGACACTGAGACACAGAGACACTCGGACACTGGGACACTGGGACACTGAGGCACAGACACACTAGGACACTGGGACACTGAGACACTGAGACACTGAGACACTAGGACACTGGGACACTGGGACACTGAGACACAGAGACACTGGGACACTGAGACATAGAGATACTAGGACACAAGGACACTGTGACACTGAGACACTAGGACACTGGGACACTGAGACACAGAGACACTAGTACACTGGGACACTGAGACACAGAGACACTAGGACACTGTGACACTGGGACACAGAGACACTAGGACACTGGGACACTGGGACACTGAGACACAGAGACACTCGGACACTGGGACACTGGGACACTGAGGCACAGACACACTAGGACACTGGGACACTGAGACACTGAGACACTGAGACACTAGGACACTGGGACACTGGGACACTGAGACACAGAGACACTGGGACACTGAGACATAGAGATACTAGGACACAAGGACACTGTGACACTGAGACACTAGGACACTGGGACACTGAGACACAGAGACACTAGGACACTAGGACACTGGGACACTGAGACACAGAGACACTAGGACACTGGGACACTGGGACACTGAGACACAGAGACACTCGGACACTGGGACACTGGGACACTGAGGCACAGACACACTAGGACACTGGGACACTGAGACACTGAGACACTGAGACACTAGGACACTGGGACACTGGGACACTGAGACACAGAGACACTGGGACACTGAGACATAGAGACACTAGGACACAAGGACACTGTGACACTGAGACACTAGGACACTGGGACACTGAGACACAGAGACACTAGGACACTAGGACACTGGGACACTGAGACACAGAGACACTAGGACACTGGGACACTGGGGCACTGAGACACAGAGACACTAGGACACTAGGACACTGGGACACTGAGACACAGGGACACTAGGACACTGGGACACTGGGACACTGAGACACAGAGACACTAGGACACTGGGACACTGGGACACTGAGGCACAGACACACTAGGACACTGGGACACTGGGACACTGAGACACTGAGACACTAGGACACTGGGACACTGGGACACTGAGACACAGAGACACTGGGACACTGAGACATAGAGACACTAGGACACTAGGACACTGTGACACTGAGACACTGAGACACAGAGACACTAGGACACTGGGACACAGAGACACTAGGATACTAGGACACTGGGGCACTGGGACACTGAGACACTGAGACACAGAGACACTAGGACACTAGGACACTGTGACACTGAGACACTGAGACACAGAGACACTAGGACACTGGGACACAGAGACACTAGGATACTAGGACACTGGGACACTGGGACACTGAGACACAGAGACACTGGGACACTGAGACATAGAGACACTAGGACACTAGGACACTGTGACACTGAGACACTGAGACACAGAGACACTAGGACACTGGGACAGAGAGACACGAGGATACTAGGACACTGGGACACTGGGACACTGAGACACTGAGACACAGGGACACTGGGGCACTGGGACACTGAGACACTGAGACACAGAGACAGTAGGACACTGGGACACTGGGGCACAGAGACAATAGGACCCTAGGACACTGGGACACTGAGACACAGAGACACTAGGACACTGGGACACTGTGACACTGAGACACATAAACACTAGGACACTGGGACACTGGGACACTGAGGCACAGAGACACTAGGACACTGGGACACTGAGACACTAGGACACTGGGACACTGGGGCACTGGGACACTGAGATACTGAGATACAGAGACACAGAAACACTCTGAGACCGGGACACAGAGACACAGAAACACTCAGACACTGGGACATTGAGACAGAGAGACACTAGGACACTGGGACACTGAGATACTGAGACACTGGGACACTGAGACATAGAGACACTAGGACACTAGGACACTGGGACACTGGGACACAGAGACACTGGGACACTGAGACACTGGGACACAGAGACACAGACACACTCGGACACTGGTACACTGTGACACAGAGACACTAGGACACTAGGTCACTGGGACACTGAGACACAGAGACACTAGGACACTGGGACACTGGGACACAGAGACACTAGGACACTAGGACACTGGGACACTGGGACACTGAGACACAGAGACACTAGGACACTGGGACACTGAGACACAGAGACACTAGGACACTAGGACACTGGGACACTGCGACACTGAGACACAGAGACACTGGGACACTGAGATACTGAGACACAGAGACACAGAAACACTCGGACACTGGGACACTGAGACACAGAGACACTAGGACACTAGGACACTGGGACATTGAGACAGAGAGACACTAGGACACTAGGACACTGAGACACTAGGACACTGTGACACAGGGACACAGAGACACAGAGAAAATGGGACACTGGGACACTGAGACACTAGGACACTGGGACACTGAGACACTGAGACACAGGGACACTAGGACACTGGGACACTGAGACACAGAGACAGTAGGACACTGGGACACTGGGACACTAGGACACTAGGACACTGGGACACTGAGACACAGAGACACTAGGACACTGGGGCACTGGGACAATGAGACACAGAGACACAAGGACACTAGGACACTGAGACACTAGGACACTGTGGCACAGGGACACTGAGACACAGAGAAAATGGGACACTGGGACACTGAGACAATAGGACACTGAGACACAGAGACACAGAGACACTGGGACACTGAGATACTGAGACACAGAGACACAGAGACACTCGGACACTGGGACACTGAGACACTGAGACACAGAGACACTAGGACACTAGGACACTGGGACACTGGGACACTGAGACACTGAGACAGAGAGACACTAGGACACTGAGACACAGAGACACTAGGACACTAGGACACTGGGACACTGAGACACAGAGACACTAGGACACTGGGACACTGGGGCACTGAGACACAGAGACACTAGGACACTAGGACACTGGGACACTGAGACACAGGGACACTCGGACACTGGGACACTGGGACACAGAGACACTAGGACACTGGGAGACTGGGACACTGAGGCACAGACACACTAGGACACTGGGACACTGGGACACTGAGACACTGAGACACTAGGACACTGGGACACTGGGACACTGAGACACAGAGACACTAGGACACTGGGACACTGAGACACAGAGACACTAGGACACTGTGACACTGGGACACAGAGACACTAGGACACTGGGACACTGGGACACTGAGACACAGAGACACTCGGACACTGGGACACTGGGACACTGAGGCACAGACACACTAGGAAACTGGGACACTGAGACACTGAGACACTGAGACACTAGGACACTGGGACACTGGGACACTGAGACACAGAGACACTGGGACACTGAGACATAGAGACACTAGGACACAAGGACACTGTGACACTGAGACACTAGGACACTGGGACACTGAGACACAGAGACACTAGGACACTAGGACACTGGGACACTGAGACACAGAGACACTAGGACACTGGGACACTGGGACACTGAGACACAGAGACACTCGGACACTGGGACACTGGGACACTGAGGCACAGACACACTAGGACACTGGGACACTGAGACACTGAGACACTGAGACACTAGGACACTGGGACACTGGGACACTGAGACACAGAGACACTGGGACACTGAGACATAGAGACACTAGGACACAAGGACACTGTGACACTGAGACACTAGGACACTGGGACACTGAGACACAGAGACACTAGGACACTAGGACACTGGGACACTGAGACACAGAGACACTAGGACACTGGGACACTGGGGCACTGAGACACAGAGACACTAGGACACTAGGACACTGGGACACTGAGACACAGGGACACTAGGACACTGGGACACTGGGACACTGAGGCACAGACACACTAGGACACTGGGAGACTGGGACACTGAGACACTGAGACACTAGGACACTGGGACACTGGGACACTGAGGCACAGACACACTAGGACACTGGGAGACTGGGACACTGAGACACTGAGACACTAGGACACTGGGACACTGGGACACTGAGACACAGAGACACTGGGACACTGAGACATGGAGACACTAGGACACTAGGACACTGTGACACTGAGACACTGAGACACAGAGACACTAGGACACTGGGACACAGAGGCACTAGGATACTAGGACACTGGGGCACTGGGACACTGAGACACTGAGACACAGAGACAGTAGGACACTGGGACACTGGGGCACAGAGACACTCGGACCCTAGGACACTGGGACACTGAGGCACAGAGACACTAGGACACTGGGACACTGTGACACTGAGACACATAAACACTAGGACACTGGGACACTGGGACACTGAGGCACAGAGACACTAGGACACTGGGACACTGAGACACTAGGACACTGGGACACTGGGACACTGGGACACTGAGACACAGAGACACTAGGACACTAGGACACTGAGACACTGAGACACAGAGACACAGAGACACTAGGACACTGGGGCACTGGGACACTGAGATACTGAGATACAGAGACACAGAAACACTCTGAGACCGGGACACAGAGACACAGAAACACTCAGACACTGGGACATTGAGACAGAGAGACACTAGGACACTGGGACACTGAGATACTGAGACACTGGGACACTGAGACATAGAGACACTAGGACACTAGGACACTGGGACACTGGGACACAGAGACACTGGGACACTGAGACACTGGGACACAGAGACACAGACACACTCGGACACTGGTACACTGTGACACAGAGACACTAGGACACTAGGTCACTGGGACACTGAGACACAGAGACACTAGGACACTGGGACACTGGGACACAGAGACACTAGGACACTAGGACACTGGGACACTGGGACACTGAGACACAGAGACACTAGGACACTGGGACACTGAGACACAGAGACACTAGGACACTAGGACACTGGGACACTGCGACACTGAGACACAGAGACACTGGGACACTGAGATACTGAGACACAGAGACACAGAAACACTCGGGCACTGGGACACTGAGACACAGAGACACTAGGACACTAGGACACTGGGACATTGAGACAGAGAGACACTAGGACACTAGGACACTGAGACACTAGGACACTGTGACACAGGGACACAGAGACACAGAGAAAATGGGACACTGGGACACTGAGACACTAGGACACTGGGACACTGAGACACTGAGACACAGGGACACTAGGACACTGGGACACTGAGACACAGAGACAGTAGGACACTGGGACACTGGGACACTAGGACACTAGGACACTGGGACACTGAGACACAGAGACACTAGGACACTGGGGCACTGGGACAATGAGACACAGAGACACTAGGACACTAGGACACTGAGACACTAGGACACTGTGACACAGGGACACTGAGACACAGAGAAAATGGGACACTGGGACACTGAGACAATAGGACACTGAGACACAGAGACACAGAGACACTGGGACACTGAGATACTGAGACACAGAGACACAGAGACACAGAGACACTCGGACACTGGGACACTGAGACACTGAGACACTGAGACACAGAGACACTAGGACACTAGGACACTGGGACACTGAGACACAGAGACACTAGGACACTGGGACACTGGGGCACTGAGACACAGAGACACTAGGACACTGGGAGACTGGGACACTGAGACACAGGGACACTCGGACACTGGGACACTGGGACACAGAGACATTAGGACACTGGGAGACTGGGACACTGAGGCACAGACACACTAGGACACTGGGACACTGGGACACTGAGACACTGAGACACTAGGACACTGGGACACTGGGACACTGAGACACAGAGACACTAGGACACTGGGACACTGAGACACAGAGACACTAGGACACTGTGACACTGGGACACTGAGACACTAGGACACTGGGACACTGGGACACTGAGACACAGAGACACTCGGACACTGGGACACTGGGACACTGAGGCACAGACACACTAGGACACTGGGACACTGAGACACTGAGACACTGAGACACTAGGACACTGGGACACTGGGACACTGAGACACAGAGACACTGGGACACTGAGACATAGAGACACTAGGACACAAGGACATTGTGACACTGAGACACTAGGACACTGGGACACTGAGACACAGAGACACTAGGACACTAGGACACTGGGACACTGAGACACAGAGACACTAGGACACTGGGACACTGGGGCACTGAGACACAGAGACACTAGGACACTAGGACACTGGGACACTGGGACACTGAGACACAGAAACACTAGGACACTGGGACACTGGGACACTGAGGCACAGACACACTAGGACACTAGGACACTGGGACACTGGGACACTGAGACACTGAGACACTAGGACAATAGAACACTGGGATCTGAGACACAGAGACACTGGGACACTGAGACATAGAGACACTAGGACACTAGGACACTGTGACACTGAGACACTGAGACACAGAGACACTAGGACACTGGGACACTGAGACACTGGGACACTGGGACACTGAGACACAGAGACACTAGGACACTAGGACACTGGGACACTGAGACACAGAGATACTAGGACACTGGGGCACTGGGACACTGAGGCACAGACACACTAGGACACTAGGACACGAGGACACTGGGACACTGAGACACTGAGACACTCGGACACTGGGACACTGAGACACAGAGACACAGAGACACTGGGACACTGAGATACTGAGACACAGAGACACAGAGACACGCGGACACTGGGACACTGAGACACTGAGACACAGAGACACTAGGACACTAGGACACTGGGACACTGGGACACTGAGACACTGAGACAGAGAGACACTAGGACACTGGGACACTGAGACACAGAGACACTAGGACACTAGGACACTGGGATACTGAGACACAGAGACACTAGGACACTGGGACACTGGGGCACTGAGACACAGAGACACTAGGACACTAGGACACTGGGACACTGAGACACAGGGACACTAGGACACTGGGACACTGGGACACTGAGACACAGAGACACTAGGACACTGGGACACTGGGACACTGAGGCACAGACACACTAGGACACTGGGACACTGAGACACTGAAACACTGAGACACTAGGACACTGGGACACTGGGACACTGGGACACTGAGACACAGAGACACTGGGACACTGAGACACAGAGACACTAGGACACTAGGACACTGGGACACTGAGACACAGAGACACTAGGACACTGGGACACTGGGGCACTGAGACACAGAGACACTAGGACACTGGGACACTGGGACACTGAGACACAGGGACACTAGGACACTGGGACACTGAGACACAGAGACACTAGGACACTGGGACACTGGGACACTGAGGCACAGACACACTAGGACACTGGGACACTGAGACACTGAGACACTAGGACACTAGGACACTGGGACACAGGGACACTGGGGCACTGGGACACTGAGACACTGAGACACAGAGACAGTAGGACACTGGGACACTGGGGCACAGAGACACTAGGACCCTAGGACACTGGGACACTGAGACACAGAGACACTAGGACACTGGGACACTGTGACACTGAGACACATAAACACTAGGACACTGGGACACTGGGACACTGAGGCACAGAGACACTAGGACACTGGGACACTGAGACACTAGGACACTGGGACACTGGGACACTGGGACACTGAGACACAGAGACACTAGGACACTAGGACACTGAGACACTGAGACACAGAGACACTAGGACACTGGGGCACTGGGACACTGAGATACTGAAATACAGAGACACAGAAACACTCTGAGACCGGGACATTGAGACAGAGAGACACTAGGACACTGGGACACTGAGATACTGAGACACTGGGACACTGAGACATAGAGACACTAGGACACTAGGACACTGGGACACTGGGACACAGAGACACTGGGACACTGAGACACTGGGACACAGAGACACAGACACACTCGGACACTGGTACACTGTGACACAGAGACACTAGGACACTAGGTCACTGGGACACTGAGACACAGAGACACTAGGACACTGGGACACTGGGACACAGAGACACTAGGACACTAGGACACTGGGACACTGGGACACTGAGACACAGAGACACTAGGACACTGGGACACTGAGACACAGAGACACTAGGACACTAGGACACTGGGACACTGCGACACTGAGACACAGAGACACTGGGACACTGAGATACTGAGACACAGAGACACAGAAACACTCGGACACTGGGACACTGAGACACAGAGACACTAGGACACTAGGACACTGGGACATTGAGACAGAGAGACACTAGGACACTAGGACACTGAGACACTAGGACACTGTGACACAGGGACACAGAGACACAGAGAAAATGGGACACTGGGACACTGAGACACTAGGACACTGGGACACTGAGACACTGAGACACAGGGACACTAGGACACTGGGACACTGAGACACAGAGACAGTAGGACACTGGGACACTGGGACACTAGGACACTAGGACACTGGGACACTGAGACACAGAGACACTAGGACACTGGGGCACTGGGACAATGAGACACAGAGACACTAGGACACTAGGACACTGAGACACTAGGACACTGTGACACAGGGACACTGAGACACAGAGAAAATGGGACACTGGGACACTGAGACAATAGGACACTGAGACACAGAGACACAGAGACACTGGGACACTGAGATACTGAGACACAGAGACACAGAGACACTCGGACACTGGGACACTGAGACACTGAGACACTGAGACACAGAGACACTAGGACACTGGGACACTGGGACACTGAGACACTGAGACAGAGAGACACTAGGACACTGAGACACAGAGACACTAGGACACTAGGACACTGGGACACTGAGACACAGAGACACTAGGACACTGGGACACTGGGGCACTGAGACACAGAGACACTAGGACACTAGGACACTGGGACACTGAGACACAGGGACACTCGGACACTGGGACACTGGGACACTGAGACACAGAGACACTAGGACACTGGGAGACTGGGACACTGAGGCACAGACATACTAGGACACTGGGACACTGGGACACTGAGACACTGAGACACTAGGACACTGGGACACTGGGACACTGAGACACAGAGACACTAGGACACTGGGGCACAGAGACACTAGGACACTGTGACACTGGGACACAGAGACACTAGGACACTGGGACACTGGGACACTGAGACACAGAGACACTCGGACACTGGGACACTGGGACACTGAGGCACAGACACACTAGGACACTGGGACACTGAGACACTGAGACACTGAGACACTAGGACACTGGGACACTGGGACACTGAGACACAGAGACACTGGGACACTGAGACATAGAGACACTAGGACACAAGGACACTGTGACACTGAGACACAGAGACACTGGGACACAGGGACACAGGGACACTGGGACACAGAGACACTGGGACACTGGGACACTGAGACACTAGGACACTGAGACACAGAGACACTGGGACACTGAGATACTGAGACACTAGGACACTGTGGCAGTGGGACACTGAGGCACAGACACACTAGGACACTAGGACACTAGGACACTGGGACACTGAGACACTGAGACACAGAGACACGAGGACACTGGGACACTGGGACACTGCGACACAGAGACACTAGGACACTAGGGCACTGGGACACTGAGACACTGAGACACAGAGACACTAGGACACTGGGACACTGAGACACTGAGACACAGAGACACTAGGACACTGGGGCACTGGGACACTGAGACACAGAGACACTAGGACACCAGGACACTGAGACACTAGGACACTGGGACACAGTGACACTGAGACACAGAGACACTGGGACACTGGGACACTGAGACACTAGGACACTGAGACACAGAGACACAGAGACACTGGGACACTGAGATACTGAGACACAGAGACACAGAGACACTCGGACACTGGGACACTGAGACACAGAGACACTAGGACACTGGGACACTGGGACACTGGGACACTGAGACACTGAGACACTAGGACATTGAGACACAGAGACACTGAGACACAGAGACACTAGGACACTGGGACACTGGGGCACTGAGACACAGAGACACTAGGACACTAGGACACTGGGACACTGGGGCACTGAGACACTGAGACAGAGAGACACTAGGACACTGGGACACTGAGACACAGAGACACTAGGACAGTGGGACACTGGGACACTGAGACACTGAGACAGAGAGACACTAGGACATTGAGACACAGAGACACTAGGACACTGGGACACTGAGACACAGAGACACTAGGACACTAGGACACTGGGACACTGAGACACAGAGACACTAGGACACTGGGACACTGGGACACTGAGGCACAGACACACTAGGACACTAGAACACTGGGACTCTGGGTCACTGAGACACTAGGACACTAGGACAATAGAACACTGGGACTCTGAGACACAGAGACACTGGGACACTGAGACATAGAGACACTAGGACACTGTGACACTGAGACACTGAGACACAGAGTCACTGGGACACTAGGACACTGAGACACTGAGACACTGAGACACAGAGACACTAGGACACTAGGACACTAGGACACTGGGACACTGGGACACTGAGACACAGAGACACTAGGACACTGGGACACTGGGACACTGAGGCACAGACACACTAGGACACTAGGACACTGGGACACTGGGACACTGAGACACTGAGACACTAGGACAATAGAACACTGGGACTCTGAGACACAGAGACACTGGGACACTGAGACATAGAGACACTAGGACACTAGGACACTGTGACACTGAGACACTGAGACACAGAGACACTAGGACACTGGGACACTGAGACACTAGGACACTGGGACACTGGGACACTGAGACACAGAGACACTAGGACACTAGGACACTGGGACACTGAGACACAGAGACACTAGGACACTGAGGCACTGGGACACTGAGGCACAGACACACTAGGACACTAGGACACGAGGACACTGGGACACTGAGACACTGAGACACTAGGACAATAGGACACTGGGACACTGAGACACAGAGAGACTGGGACACTGAGACAGAGAGACACTAGGACACTAGGACACTGGGACACTGAGACACTGAGACACAGAGACACTAGGACACTGGGACACTGAGACACAGAGACAGTAAAACACTGGGACACTGGGACACTGAGACACTAGGACACTAGGACACTGGGACACTGAGACACTGAGACACAGAGACACTAGGACACTGGGGCACTGGGACACTGAGACACAGAGACACTAGGACACTAGGACACTGAGACACTAGGACACTGTGACACAGGGACACTGAGACACAGAGACACAGAGACACAGAGACACTGGGACACTGAGATACTGAGACACAGAGACACAGAGACACTCGGACACTGGGACACTGAGACACTGAGACACAGAGACACTAGGACACTAGGACACTGTGACACTCGGACACTGAGACACTGAGACAGAGAGACACTAGGACACTGGGACACAGAGACACGAGGACACTAGGACACTGGGACACTGAGACACTGAGACACAGAGACACTAGGACACTAGGACACTGGGACACTGGGACACTGAGACACTGAGACAGAGAGACACTCGGACACTGGGACACTGAGACACTGAGACAGAGAGACACTAGGACACTGGGACACAGAGACACGAGGACACTAGGACACTGGGACACTGAGACACTGAGACACAGAGACACTAGGACACGAGGACACTGGGACACTGGGACACTGAGACACTGAGACAGAGAGACACTCGGACACTGGGACACTGAGACACAGAGACACTAGGACACTAGGACACTGGGACACTGAGACACAGAGACACTAGGACACTGGGACACTGGGGCACTGAGACACAGAGACACTAGGACACTAGGACACTGGGACACTGGGACACTGAGACACTGAGACACTAGGACAATAGAACACTGGGACTCTGAGACACAGAGATACTGGGACACTGAGACATAGAGACACTAGGACACTAGGACACTGTGACACTGAGACACTGAGACACAGAGACACTAGGACACTGGGACACTGAGACACTAGGACACTGGGACACTGAGACACAGAGACACTAGGACACTAGGACACTGGGACACTGAGACACAGAGACACTAGGACACTGGGGCACTGGGACACTGAGGCACAGACACACTAGGACACTAGGACACGAGGACACTGGGACACTGAGACACTGAGACACTAGGACAATAGGACACTGGGACAGTGAGACACAGAGACACTGGGACACTGAGATATAGAGACACTAGGACACTAGGACACTGGGACACTGAGACACTGAGACACAGAGACACTAGGACACTGGGACACTGAGACACAGAGACAGTAAGACACTGGGACACTGGGACACTGAGACACAGAGACACTAGGACACTAGGACACTGAGACACAGAGACACTAGGACATTAGGACACTGGGACACTGAGACACAGAGATACTAGGACACTGGGACACTGGGACACTGAGGCACAGACACACTGAGACACTGAGACACTGGGACACTGGGACACTGAGACACAGAGACACTAGGACACTGAGACACTAGGACACTGTGACACTGGGACACTGAGACACTGAGACACAGAGACACTAGGACACTGGGACACTGAGACACAGAGACAGTAAGACACAGAGACACTAGGACACTGGGACACTGAGACACAGAGACAGTAAGACACTGGGACACTGGGACACTGAGACACTAGGACACTAGGACACTGGGACACTGAGACACTGAGACACAGAGACACTAGGACACTGGGGCACTGGGACACTGAGACACAGAGACACTAGGACTCTAGGACACTGAGACACTAGGACACTGTGACACAGGGACACTGAGACACAGAGAAAATGGGACACTGGGACACTGACACACTAGGACACAGAGACACAGAGACACAGAGACACTGGGACACTGAGATACTGAGATACAGAGACACAGAGACACTCGGACACTGGGACACTGAGACACTGAGACACTGAGACACAGAGACACTAGGACACTAGGACACTGGGACACTGGGACACTGAGACACTGAGACAGAGAGACACTAGGACACTGGGACACTGAGACACAGAGACACTAGGACACTAGGACACTGGGACACTGAGACACTGAGACACAGAGACGCTAGGACACTAGGACACTGGGACACTGGGACACTGAGACACTGAGACAGAGAGACACTAGGACACTGGGACACTGAGACACAGAGACACTAGGACACTGGGACACTGAGACACAGAGACACTAGGACACTGGGACACTGGGACACTGAGGCACAGACACACTAGGACACTGGGACACTGGGACACTGAGACACTGAGACACTAGGACACTGGGACACTGGGACACTGGGACACTGAGACACAGAGACACTAGGACTCTAGGACACTGAGACACTAGGACACTGTGACACAGGGACACTGAGACACAGAGAAAATGGGACACTGGGACACTGAGACACTAGGACACTGAGACACAGAGACACAGAGACACTGGGACACTGAGATACTGAGATACAGAGACACAGAGACACTGGGACACTGGGACACTGAGACACTGAGACACTGAGACACAGAGACACTAGGACACTAGGACACTGGGACACTGGGACACTGAGACACTGAGACAGAGAGACACTAGGACACTGGGACACTGAGACACAGAGACACTAGGACACTAGGACACTGGGACACTGAGACACTGAGACACAGAGACGCTAGGACACTAGGACACTGGGACACTGGGACACTGAGACACTGAGACAGAGAGACACTAGGACACTGGGACACTGAGACACAGAGACACTAGGACACTGGGACACTGAGACACAGAGACACTAGGACACTGGGACACTGGGACACTGAGGCACAGACACACTAGGACACTGGGACACTGGGACACTGAGACACTGAGACACTAGGACACTGGGACACTGGGACACTGAGACACAGAGACACTGGGACACTGAGACATAGAGACACGAGGACACTAGGACACTGTGACACTGAGACACTGAGACACAGAGACACTAGCACACTGGGACACAGAGACACTAGGATACTTGGACACTGGGACACTGGGACACTGAGACACTGAGACACAGGGACACTGGGGCACTGGGACACTGAGACACAGAGACAGTAGGACACTGGGACACTGGGGCACAGAGACACTAGGACCCTAGGACACTGGGACACTGAGACACAGAGACACTAGGACACTGGGACACTGTGACACTGAGACACATAAACACTAGGACACTGGGACACTGGGACACTGAGGCACAGAGATACTAGGACACTGGGACACTGAGACACTAGGACACTGGGACACTGGGACACTGAGACACAGAGACACAGAGACACTAGGACACTAGGACACTGAGACACTGAGACACAGAGACACTAGGACACTGGATCACTGGGACACTGAGGCACAGACACACATGGACACTAGGACACGAGGACACTGGGACACTGAGACACTGAGACACTAGGACAATAGGACACTGGGACACATAGACACAGAGACACTGGGACACTGAGACATAGAGACACTAGGACACTAGGACACTGGGACACTGGGACACAGAGATACTGGGACACTGAGACACTGGGACACAGAGACACAGACACACTCGGACATTGGTACACTGAGACACAGAGACACTAGGACACTAGGTCACTGGGACACTGAGACACAGAGACACTAGGACACTGGGACACTGGGACACAGAGACACTAGGACACTAGGACACTGGGACACTGGGACACTGAGACACAGAGACACTAGGACACTGGGACACTGAGACAGAGAGACACTAGGACACTAGGACACTGGGACACTGGGACACTGAGACACAGAGACACTGGGACACTGGGACACTGAGATACTGAGACACAGAGACACAGAAACACTCGGACACTGGGACACAGAGACACAGAAACACTCGGACACTGGGACATTGAGACAGAGAGTCACTAGGACACTGGGACACTGAGATACTGAGACACTGGGACACTGAGACATAGAGACACTAGGACACTAGGACACTGGGACACAGAGACACTGGGACACTGAGACACTGGGACACAGAGACACAGACACACTCGGACACTGGTACACTGTGACACAGAGACACTAGGACACTAGGTCACTGGGACACTGAGACACAGAGACACTAGGACACTAGGACACTGAGACACTGAGACACAGAGACACTAGGACACTAGGACACTGGGACACTGGGACACTGAGACACAGAGACACTAGGACACTGGGACACTGGGACACTGAGACACAGAGACACTAGGACAATAGGACACTGGGACACTGAGACACAGAGACACTGGGACACTGAGACATAGAGACACTAGGACACTAGGACACTGGGACACTGAGACACAGAGACACTAGGACACTGGGACACTGAGACACTGGGACACTGAGACACTGAGACACAGAGACACTAGGACACTGGGGCACTGGGACACTGAGACACAGAGACACTAGGACACTAGGACACTGAGACACTAGGACACTGTGACACAGGGACACTGAGACACAGAGAAAATGGGACACTGGGACACTGAGACACTAGGACACAGAGACACTAGGACACAAGACACTGGGACACTGAGACACAGGGACACTAGGACACTAGGACACTGGGACACTGAGACACGAGGACACTGGGACACTGGGACACTGAGACACAGAGACACTAGGACACTGGGACACTGGGACACTGAGGCACAGACACACTAGGACACTGGGACACTGAGACACTGAGACACAGAGACACTGGGACACTGAGACACAGAGACACTAGGACACTAGGACACTGGCACACTGAGACACAGAGACACTAGGACACTGGGACACTGGGGCACTGAGACACAGAGACACTAGGACACTAGGACACTGGGACACTGAGACACAGAGACACTAGGACACTAGGACACTGGGACACTGAGACACGAGGACACTGGGACACTGGGACACTGAGACACAGAGACACTAGGACACTAGGACACTGGGACACTGGGACACTGAGACACTGAGACAGAGAGACACTAGGACACTGGGACACAGAGACACGAGGACACTAGGACACTGGGACACTGAGACACTGAGACACAGAGACACTAGGACACTAGGACACTGGGACACTGGGACACTGAGACACTGGGACACTGAGATACTGAGACACAGAGACACAGAGACACTCGGACACTGGGACACTGAGACACTGAGACACAGAGACACTAGGACACTAGGACACTGGGACACTGGGACACTGAGACACTGAGACAGAGAGACACTAGGACACTGGGACACAGAGACACGAGGACACTAGGACACTGGGACACTGAGACACTGAGACACAGAGACACTAGGACACTAGGACACTGGGACACTGGGACACTGAGACACTGAGACAGAGAGACACTCGGACACTGGGACACTGAGACACTGAGACAGAGAGACACTAGGACACTGGGACACAGAGACACAAGGACACTAGGACACTGGGACACTGAGACACTGAGACACAGAGACACTAGGACACTAGGACACTGGGACACTGGGACACTGAGACACTGAGACAGAGAGACACTCGGACACTGGGACACTGAGACACAGAGACACTAGGACACTAGGACACTGGGACACTGAGACACAGAGACACTAGGACACTGGGACACTGGGGCACTGAGACACAGAGACACTAGGACACTAGGACACTGGGACACTGGGACACTGAGACACTGAGACACTAGGACAATAGAACACTGGGACTCTGAGACACAGAGATACTGGGACACTGAGACATAGAGACACTAGGACACTAGGACACTGTGACACTGAGACACTGAGACACAGAGACACTAGGACACTGGGACACTGAGACACTGGGACACTGGGACACTGAGACACAGAGACACTAGGACACTAGGACACTGGGACACTGAGACACAGAGACACTAGGACACTGGGGCACTGGGACACTGAGGCACAGACACACTAGGACACTAGGACACGAGGACACTGGGACACTGAGACACTGAGACACTAGGACAATAGGACACTGGGACAGTGAGACACAGAGACACTGGGACACTGAGATATAGAGACACTAGGACACTAGGACACTGGGACACTGAGACACTGAGACACAGAGACACTAGGACACTGGGACACTGAGACACAGAGACAGTAAGACACTGGGACACTGGGACACTGAGACACAGAGACACTAGGACACTAGGACACTGAGACACAGAGACACTAGGACATTAGGACACTGGGACACTGAGACACAGAGACACTAGGACACTGGGACACTGGGACACTGAGGCACAGACACACTGAGACACTGAGACACTGGGACACTGGGACACTGAGACACAGAGACACTGGGACACTGAGACACTAGGACACTGTGACACTGGGACACTGAGACACTGAGACACAGAGACACTAGGACACTGGGACACTGAGACACAGAGACAGTAAGACACAGAGACACTAGGACACTGGGACACTGAGACACAGAGACAGTAAGACACTGGGACACTGGGACACTGAGACACTAGGACACTAGGACACTGGGACACTGAGACACTGAGACACAGAGACACTAGGACACTGGGGCACTGGGACACTGAGACACAGAGACACTAGGACTCTAGGACACTGAGACACTAGGACACTGTGACACAGGGACACTGAGACACAGAGAAAATGGGACACTGGGACACTGAGACACTAGGACACTGAGACACAGAGACACAGAGACACTGGGACACTGAGATACTGAGATACAGAGACACAGAGACACTCGGACACTGGGACACTGAGACACTGAGACACTGAGACACAGAGACACTAGGACACTAGGACACTGGGACACTGGGACACTGAGACACTGAGACAGAGAGACACTAGGACACTGGGACACTGAGACACAGAGACACTAGGACACTAGGACACTGGGACACTGAGACACTGAGACACAGAGACACTAGGACACTAGGACACTGGGACACTGGGACACTGAGACACTGAGACAGAGAGACACTAAGACACTGGGACACTGAGACACAGAGACACTAGGACACTGGGACACTGAGACACAGAGACACTAGGACACTGGGACACTGGGACACTGAGGCACAGACACACTAGGACACTGGGACACTGGGACACTGAGACACTGAGACACTAGGACACTGGGACACTGGGACACTGAGACACAGAGACACTGGGACACTGAGACATAGAGACACGAGGACACTAGGACACTGTGACACTGAGACACTGAGACACAGAGACACTAGCACACTGGGACACAGAGACACTAGGATACTAGGACACTGGGACACTGGGACACTGAGACACTGAGACACAGGGACACTGGGGCACTGGGACACTGAGACACTGAGACACAGAGACAGTAGGACACTGGGACACTGGGGCACAGAGACACTAGGACCCTAGGACACTGGGACACTGAGACACAGAGACACTAGGACACTGGGACACTGTGACACTGAGACACATAAACACTAGGACACTGGGACACTGGGACACTGAGGCACAGAGATACTAGGACACTGGGACACTGAGACACTAGGACACTGGGACACTGGGACACTGAGACACAGAGACACAGAGACACTAGGACACTAGGACACTGAGACACTGAGACACAGAGACACTAGGACACTGGATCACTGGGACACTGAGGCACAGACACACATGGACACTAGGACACGAGGACACTGGGACACTGAGACACTGAGACACTAGGACAATAGGACACTGGGACACATAGACACAGAGACACTGGGACACTGAGACATAGAGACACTAGGACACTAGGACACTGGGACACTGGGACACAGAGATACTGGGACACTGAGACACTGGGACACAGAGACACAGACACACTCGGACATTGGTACACTGAGACACAGAGACACTAGGACACTAGGTCACTGGGACACTGAGACACAGAGACACTAGGACACTGGGACACTGGGACACAGAGACACTAGGACACTAGGACACTGGGACACTGGGACACTGAGACACAGAGACACTAGGACACTGGGACACTGAGACAGAGAGACACTAGGACACTAGGACACTGGGACACTGGGACACTGAGACACAGAGACACTGGGACACTGGGACACTGAGATACTGAGACACAGAGACACAGAAACACTCGGACACTGGGACACAGAGACACAGAAACACTCGGACACTGGGACATTGAGACAGAGAGTCACTAGGACACTGGGACACTGAGATACTGAGACACTGGGACACTGAGACATAGAGACACTAGGACACTAGGACACTGGGACACAGAGACACTGGGACACTGAGACACTGGGACACAGAGACACAGACACACTCGGACACTGGTACACTGTGACACAGAGACACTAGGACACTAGGTCACTGGGACACTGAGACACAGAGACACTAGGACACTAGGACACTGAGACACTGAGACACAGAGACACTAGGACACTAGGACACTGGGACACTGGGACACTGAGACACAGAGACACTAGGACACTGGGACACTGGGACACTGAGACACAGAGACACTAGGACAATAGGACACTGGGACACTGAGACACAGAGACACTGGGACACTGAGACATAGAGACACTAGGACACTAGGACACTGGGACACTAAGACACAGAGACACTAGGACACTGGGACACTGAGACACTGGGACACTGAGACACTGAGACACAGAGACACTAGGACACTGGGGCACTGGGACACTGAGACACAGAGACACTAGGACACTAGGACACTGAGACACTAGGACACTGTGACACAGGGACACTGAGACACAGAGAAAATGGGACACTGGGACACTGAGACACTAGGACACAGAGACACTAGGACACAAGACACTGGGACACTGAGACACAGAGACACTAGGACACTAGGACACTGGGACACTGAGACACGAGGACACTGGGACACTGGGACACTGAGACACAGAGACACTAGGACACTGGGACACTGGGACACTGAGGCACAGACACACTAGGACACTGGGACACTGGGACACTGAGACACTGAGACACAGAGACACTGGGACACTGAGACACAGAGACACTAGGACACTAGGACACTGGCACACTGAGACACAGAGACACTAGGACACTGGGACACTGGGGCACTGAGACACAGAGACACTAGGACACTAGGACACTGGGACACTGAGACACAGAGACACTAGGACACTAGGACACTGGGACACTGAGACACGAGGACACTGGGACACTGGGACACTGAGACACAGAGACACTAGGACACTGGGACACTGGGACACTGAGACACTGAGACACTAGGACACTGGGACACTGGGACACTGGGACACTGAGACACAGAGACACTGGGACACTGAGACACAGAGACACTAGGACACTAGGACACTGGGACACTGAGACACAGAGACACTAGGACACTGGGACACTGGGGCACTGAGACACAGAGACACTAGGACACTAGGACACTGGGACACTGAGACACAGGGATACTAGGACACTGGGACACTGGGACACTGAGACACAGAGACAGTAGGACACTGGGACACTGGGACACTGAGGCACAGACACACAAGGACACTGGGACACTGGGACACTGAGACACTGAGACACTAGGACACTGGGACACTGGGACACTGAGACACAGAGACACTGGGACACTGAGACATAGAGACACTAGGACACTAGGACACTGTGACACTGAGACACTGAGACACAGAGACACTAGGACACTGGGACACAGAGACACGAGGATACTAGGACACTGGGACACTGGGACACTGAGACACTGAGACACAGGGACACTGGGGCACTGGGACACTGAGACACTGAGACACAGAGACAGTAGGACACTGGGACACTGGGGCACAGAGACAATAGGACCCTAGGACACTGGGACACTGAGACACAGAGACACTAGGACACTGGGACACTGTGACACTGAGACACATAAACACTAGGACACTGGGACACTGGGACACTGAGGCACAGAGACACTAGGACACTGGGACACTGAGACACTAGGACACTGGGACACTGGGACACTGGGACACTGAGACACAGAGACACTAGGACACTAGGACACTGAGACACTGAGACACAGAGACACTAGGACACTGGGGCACTGGGACACTGAGATACTGAGATACAGAGACACAGAAACACTCTGAGACCGGGACACAGAGACACAGAAACACTCAGACACTGGGACATTGAGACAGAGAGACACTAGGACACTGGGACACTGAGATACTGAGACACTGGGACACTGAGACATAGAGACACTAGGACACTAGGACACTGGGACACTGGGACACAGAGACACTGGGACACTGAGACACTGGGACACAGAGACACAGACACACTCGGACACTGGTACACTGTGACACAGAGACACTAGGACACTAGGTCACTGGGACACTGAGACACAGAGACACTAGGACACTGGGACACTGGGACACAGAGACACTAGGACACTAGGACACTGGGACACTGGGACACTGAGACACAGAGACACTAGGACACTGGGACACTGAGACACAGAGATACTAGGACACTAGGACACTGGGACACTGCGACACTGAGACACAGAGACACTGGGACACTGAGATACTGAGACACAGAGACACAGAAACACTCGGACACTGGGACACTGAGACACAGAGACACTAGGACACTAGGACACTGGGACATTGAGACAGAGAGACACTAGGACACTAGGACACTGAGACACTAGGACACTGTGACACAGGGACACAGAGACACAGAGAAAATGGGACACTGGGACACTGAGACACTAGGACACTGGGACACTGAGACACTGAGACACAGGGACACTAGGACACTGGGACACTGAGACACAGAGACAGTAGGACACTGGGACACTGGGACACTAGGACACTAGGACACTGGGACACTGAGACACAGAGACACTAGGACACTGGGGCACTGGGACAATGAGACACAGAGACACAAGGACACTAGGACACTGAGACACTAGGACACTGTGACACAGGGACACTGAGACACAGAGAAAATGGGACACTGGGACACTGAGACAATAGGACACTGAGACACAGAGACACAGAGACACTGGGACACTGAGATACTGAGACACAGAGACACAGAGACACTCGGACACTGGGACACTGAGACACTGAGACACAGAGACACTAGGACACTAGGACACTGGGACACTGGGACACTGAGACACTGAGACAGAGAGACACTAGGACACTGAGACACAGAGACACTAGGACACTAGGACACTGGGACACTGAGACACAGAGACACTAGGACACTGGGACACTGGGGCACTGAGACACAGAGACACTAGGACACTAGGACACTGGGACACTGAGACACAGGGACACTCGGACACTGGGACACTGGGACACAGAGACACTAGGACACTGGGAGACTGGGACACTGAGGCACAGACACACTAGGACACTGGGACACTGGGACACTGAGACACTGAGACACTAGGACACTGGGACACTGGGACACTGAGACACAGAGACACTAGGACACTGGGACACTGAGACACAGAGACACTAGGACACTGTGACACTGGGACACAGAGACACTAGGACACTGGGACACTGGGACACTGAGACACAGAGACACTCGGACACTGGGACACTGGGACACTGAGGCACAGACACACTAGGAAACTGGGACACTGAGACACTGAGACACTGAGACACTAGGACACTGGGACACTGGGACACTGAGACACAGAGACACTGGGACACTGAGACATAGAGACACTAGGACACAAGGACACTGTGACACTGAGACACTAGGACACTGGGACACTGAGACACAGAGACACTAGGACACTAGGACACTGGGACACTGCGACACTGAGACACAGAGACACTGGGACACTGAGATACTGAGACACAGAGACACAGAAACACTCGGACACTGGGACACTGAGACACAGAGACACTAGGACACTAGGACACTGGGACATTGAGACAGAGAGACACTAGGACACTAGGACACTGAGACACTAGGACACTGTGACACAGGGACACAGAGACACAGAGAAAATGGGACACTGGGACACTGAGACACTAGGACACTGGGACACTGAGACACTGAGACACAGGGACACTAGGACACTGGGACACTGAGACACAGAGACAGTAGGACACTGGGACACTGGGACACTAGGACACTAGGACACTGGGACACTGAGACACAGAGACACTAGGACACTGGGGCACTGGGACAATGAGACACAGAGACACTAGGACACTAGGACACTGGGACACTGGGACACTGAGACACAGAGACACTAGGACACTGGGACACTGAGACACAGAGACACTAGGACACTAGGACACTGGGACACTGCGACACTGAGACACAGAGACACTGGGACACTGAGATACTGAGACACAGAGACACAGAAACACTCGGACACTGGGACACTGAGACACAGAGACACTAGGACACTAGGACACTGGGACATTGAGACAGAGAGACACTAGGACACTAGGACACTGAGACACTAGGACACTGTGACACAGGGACACAGAGACACAGAGAAAATGGGACACTGGGACACTGAGACACTAGGACACTGGGACACTGAGACACTGAGACACAGGGACACTAGGACACTGGGACACTGAGACACAGAGACAGTAGGACACTGGGACACTGGGACACTAGGACACTAGGACACTGGGACACTGAGACACAGAGACACTAGGACACTGGGGCACTGGGACAATGAGACACAGAGACACAAGGACACTAGGACACTGAGACACTAGGACACTGTGACACAGGGACACTGAGACACAGAGAAAATGGGACACTGGGACACTGAGACAATAGGACACTGAGACACAGAGACACAGAGACACTGGGACACTGAGATACTGAGACACAGAGACACAGAGACACTCGGACACTGGGACACTGAGACACTGAGACACAGAGACACTAGGACACTAGGACACTGGGACACTGGGACACTGAGACACTGAGACAGAGAGACACTAGGACACTGAGACACAGAGACACTAGGACACTAGGACACTGGGACACTGAGACACAGAGACACTAGGACACTGGGACACTGGGGCACTGAGACACAGAGACACTAGGACACTAGGACACTGGGACACTGAGACACAGGGACACTCGGACACTGGGACACTGGGACACAGAGACACTAGGACACTGGGAGACTGGGACACTGAGGCACAGACACACTAGGACACTGGGACACTGGGACACTGAGACACTGAGACACTAGGACACTGGGACACTGGGACACTGAGACACAGAGACACTAGGACACTGGGACACTGAGACACAGAGACACTAGGACACTGTGACACTGGGACACAGAGACACTAGGACACTGGGACACTGGGACACTGAGACACAGAGACACTCGGACACTGGGACACTGGGACACTGAGGCACAGACACACTAGGAAACTGGGACACTGAGACACTGAGACACTGAGACACTAGGACACTGGGACACTGGGACACTGAGACACAGAGACACTGGGACACTGAGACATAGAGACACTAGGACACAAGGACACTGTGACACTGAGACACTAGGACACTGGGACACTGAGACACAGAGACACTAGGACACTAGGACACTGGGACACTGCGACACTGAGACACAGAGACACTGGGACACTGAGATACTGAGACACAGAGACACAGAAACACTCGGACACTGGGACACTGAGACACAGAGACACTAGGACACTAGGACACTGGGACATTGAGACAGAGAGACACTAGGACACTAGGACACTGAGACACTAGGACACTGTGACACAGGGACACAGAGACACAGAGAAAATGGGACACTGGGACACTGAGACACTAGGACACTGGGACACTGAGACACTGAGACACAGGGACACTAGGACACTGGGACACTGAGACACAGAGACAGTAGGACACTGGGACACTGGGACACTAGGACACTAGGACACTGGGACACTGAGACACAGAGACACTAGGACACTGGGGCACTGGGACAATGAGACACAGAGACACTAGGACACTAGGACACTGAGACACTAGGACACTGTGACACAGGGACACTGAGACACAGAGAAAATGGGACACTGGGACACTGAGACAATAGGACACTGAGACACAGAGACACAGAGACACTGGGACACTGAGATACTGAGACACAGAGACACAGAGACACTTGGACACTGGGACACTGAGACACTGAGACACTGAGACACAGAGACACTAGGACACTAGGACACTGGGACACTGAGACACAGAGACACTAGGACACTGGGACACTGGGGCACTGAGACACAGAGACACTAGGACACTAGGACACTGGGACACTGAGACACAGGGACACTCGGACACTGGGACACTGGGACACAGAGACACTAGGACACTGGGAGACTGGGACACTGAGGCACAGACACACTAGGACACTGGGACACTGGGACACTGAGACACTGAGACACTAGGACACTGGGACACTGGGACACTGAGACACAGAGACACTAGGACACTGGGACACTGAGACACAGAGACACTAGGACACTGTGACACTGGGACACTGAGACACTAGGACACTGGGACACTGGGACACTGAGACACAGAGACACTCGGACACTGGGACACTGGGACACTGAGGCACAGACACACTAGGACACTGGGACACTGAGACACTGAGACACTGAGACACTAGGACACTGGGACACTGGGACACTGAGACACAGAGACACTGGGACACTGAGACATAGAGACACTAGGACACAAGGACATTGTGACACTGAGACACTAGGACACTGGGACACTGAGACACAGAGACACTAGGACACTAGGACACTGGGACACTGAGACACAGAGACACTAGGACACTGGGACACTGGGGCACTGAGACACAGAGACACTAGGACACTAGGACACTGGGACACTGGGACACTGAGACACAGAAACACTAGGACACTGGGACACTGGGACACTGAGGCACAGACACACTAGGACACTAGGACACTGGGACACTGGGACACTGAGACACTGAGACACTAGGACAATAGAACACTGGGACTCTGAGACACAGAGACACTGGGACACTGAGACATAGAGACACTAGGACACTAGGACACTGTGACACTGAGACACTGAGACACAGAGACACTAGGACACTGGGACACTGAGACACTGGGACACTGGGACACTGAGACACAGAGACACTAGGAATCTAGGACACTGGGACACTGAGACACAGAGATACTAGGACACTGGGGCACTGGGACACTGAGGCACAGACACACTAGGACACTAGGACACGAGGACACTGGGACACTGAGACACTGAGACACTCGGACACTGGGACACTGAGACACAGAGACACAGAGACACTGGGACACTGAGATACTGAGACACAGAGACACAGAGACACGCGGACACTGGGACACTGAGACACTGAGACACAGAGACACTAGGACACTAGGACACTGGGACACTGGGACACTGAGACACTGAGACAGAGAGACACTAGGACACTGGGACACTGAGACACAGAGACACTAGGACACTAGGACACTGGGACACTGAGACACAGAGACACTAGGACACTGGGACACTGGGGCACTGAGACACAGAGACACTAGGACACTAGGACACTGGGACACTGAGACACAGGGACACTAGGACACTGGGACACTGGGACACTGAGACACAGAGACACTAGGACACTGGGACACTGGGACACTGAGGCACAGACACACTGGGACACTGGGACACTGAGACACTGAAACACTGAGACACTAGGACACTGGGACACTGGGACACTGAGACACAGAGACACTGGGACACTGAGACACAGAGACACTAGGACACTAGGACACTGGGACACTGAGACACAGAGACACTAGGACACTGGGACACTGGGGCACTGAGACACAGAGACACTAGGACACTAGGACACTGGGACACTGAGACACAGGGACACTAGGACACTGGGACACTGGGACACTGAGACACAGAGACACTAGGACACTGGGACACTGGGACACTGAGGCACAGACACACTAGGACACTGGGACACTGAGACACTGAGACACTAGGACACTGGGACACTGGGACACTGAGACACAGAGACACTGGGACACTGAGACATAGAGACACTAGGACACTAGGACACTGTGACACTGAGACACTGAGACACAGAGACACTAGGACACTGGGACACAGAGACACTAGGATACTAGGACACTGGGACACTGGGACACTGAGACACTGAGACACAGGGACACTGGGGCACTGGGACACTGAGACACTGAGACACAGAGACAGTAGGACACTGGGACACTGGGGCACAGAGACACTAGGACCCTAGGACACTGGGACACTGAGACACAGAGACACTAGGACACTGGGACACTGTGACACTGAGACACATAAACACGAGGACAATGGGACACTGGGACACTGAGGCACAGAGACACTAGGACACTGGGACACTGAGACACTAGGACACTGGGACACTGGGACACTGGGACACTGAGACACAGAGACACTAGGACACTAGGACACTGAGACACTGAGACACTAGGACACTAGGTCACTGGGACACTGAGACACAGAGACACTAGGACACTGGGGCACTGGGACACTGAGATACTGACATACAGAGACACAGAAACACTCTGAGACCGGGACACAGAGACACAGAAACACTCAGACACTGGGACATTGAGACAGAGAGACACTAGGACACTGGGACACTGAGATACTGAGACACTGGGACACTGAGACATAGAGACACTAGGACACTAGGACACTAGGACACTGGGACACTGGGACACAGAGACACTGGGACACTGAGACACTGGGACACAGAGACACAGACACACTCGGACACTGGTACACTGTGACACAGAGACACTAGGACACTAGGTCACTGGGACACTGAGACACAGAGACACTGGGACACTGGGACACTGGGACACAGAGACACTAGGACACTAGGACACTGGGACACTGGGACACTGAGACACAGAGACACTAGGACACTGGGACACTGAGACACAGAGACACTAGGACACTAGGACACTGGGACACTGCGACACTGAGACACAGAGACACTGGGACACTGAGATACTGAGACACAGAGACACAGAAACACTCGGACACTGGGACACTGAGACACAGAGACACTAGGACACTAGGACACTGGGACATTGAGACAGAGAGACACTAGGACACTAGGACACTGAGACACTAGGACACTGTGACACAGGGACACAGAGACACAGAGAAAATGGGACACTGGGACACTGAGACACTAGGACACTGGGACACTGAGACACTGAGACACAGGGACACTAGGACACTGGGACACTGAGACACAGAGACAGTAGGACACTGGGACACTGGGACACTAGGACACTAGGACACTGGGACACTGAGACACAGAGACACTAGGATACTGGGGCACTGGGACAATGAGACACAGAGACACTAGGACACTAGGACACTGAGACACTAGGACACTGTGACACAGGGACACTGAGACACAGAGAAAATGGGACACTGGGACACTGAGACAATAGGACACTGAGACACAGAGACACAGAGACACTGGGACACTGAGATACTGAGACACAGAGACACAGAGACACTCGGAAACTGGGACACTGAGACACTGAGACACAGAGACACTAGGACACTAGGACACTGGGACACTGGGACACTGAGACACATAAACACTAGGACACTGGGACACTGGGACACTGAGGCACAGAGACACTAGGACACTGGGACACTGAGACACTAGGACACTGGGACACTGGGACACTGGGACACTGAGACACAGAGACACTAGGACACTAGGACACTGAGACACTGAGACACAGAGACACTAGGACACTGGGGCACTGGGACACTGAGATACTGAGATACAGAGACACAGAAACACTCTGAGACCGGGACACAGAGACACAGAAACACTCAGACACTGGGACATTGAGACAGAGAGACACTAGGACACTGGGACACTGAGATACTGAGACACTGGGACACTGAGACATAGAGACACTAGGACACTAGGACACTGGGACACTGGGACACAGAGACACTGGGACACTGAGACACTGGGACACAGAGACACAGACACACTCGGACACTGGTACACTGTGACACAGAGACACTAGGACACTAGGTCACTGGGACACTGAGACACAGAGACACTAGGACACTGGGACACTGGGACACAGAGACACTAGGACACTAGGACACTGGGACACTGGGACACTGAGACACAGAGACACTAGGACACTGGGACACTGAGACACAGAGACACTAGGACACTAGGACACTGGGACACTGCGACACTGAGACACAGAGACACTGGGACACTGAGATACTGAGACACAGAGACACAGAAACACTCGGACACTGGGACACTGAGACACAGAGACACTAGGACACTAGGACACTGGGACATTGAGACAGAGAGACACTAGGACACTAGGACACTGAGACACTAGGACACTGTGACACAGGGACACAGAGACACAGAGAAAATGGGACACTGGGACACTGAGACACTAGGACACTGGGACACTGAGACACTGAGACACAGGGACACTAGGACACTGGGACACTGAGACACAGAGACAGTAGGACACTGGGACACTGGGACACTAGGACACTAGGACACTGGGACACTGAGACACAGAGACACTAGGACACTGGGGCACTGGGACAATGAGACACAGAGACACAAGGACACTAGGACACTGAGACACTAGGACACTGTGACACAGGGACACTGAGACACAGAGAAAATGGGACACTGGGACACTGAGACAATAGGACACTGAGACACAGAGACACAGAGACACTGGGACACTGAGATACTGAGACACAGAGACACAGAGACACTCGGACACTGGGACACTGAGACACTGAGACACAGAGACACTAGGACACTAGGACACTGGGACACTGGGACACTGAGACACTGAGACAGAGAGACACTAGGACACTGAGACACAGAGACACTAGGACACTAGGACACTGGGACACTGAGACACAGAGACACTAGGACACTGGGACACTGGGGCACTGAGACACAGAGACACTAGGACACTAGGACACTGGGACACTGAGACACAGGGACACTCGGACACTGGGACACTGGGACACAGAGACACTAGGACACTGGGAGACTGGGACACTGAGGCACAGACACACTAGGACACTGGGACACTGGGACACTGAGACACTGAGACACTAGGACACTGGGACACTGGGACACTGAGACACAGAGACACTAGGACACTGGGACACTGAGACACAGAGACACTAGGACACTGTGACACTGGGACACAGAGACACTAGGACACTGGGACACTGGGACACTGAGACACAGAGACACTCGGACACTGGGACACTGGGACACTGAGGCACAGACACACTAGGAAACTGGGACACTGAGACACTGAGACACTGAGACACTAGGACACTGGGACACTGGGACACTGAGACACAGAGACACTGGGACACTGAGACATAGAGACACTAGGACACAAGGACACTGTGACACTGAGACACTAGGACACTGGGACACTGAGACACAGAGACACTAGGACACTAGGACACTGGGACACTGCGACACTGAGACACAGAGACACTGGGACACTGAGATACTGAGACACAGAGACACAGAAACACTCGGACACTGGGACACTGAGACACAGAGACACTAGGACACTAGGACACTGGGACATTGAGACAGAGAGACACTAGGACACTAGGACACTGAGACACTAGGACACTGTGACACAGGGACACAGAGACACAGAGAAAATGGGACACTGGGACACTGAGACACTAGGACACTGGGACACTGAGACACTGAGACACAGGGACACTAGGACACTGGGACACTGAGACACAGAGACAGTAGGACACTGGGACACTGGGACACTAGGACACTAGGACACTGGGACACTGAGACACAGAGACACTAGGACACTGGGGCACTGGGACAATGAGACACAGAGACACTAGGACACTAGGACACTGAGACACTAGGACACTGTGACACAGGGACACTGAGACACAGAGAAAATGGGACACTGGGACACTGAGACAATAGGACACTGAGACACAGAGACACAGAGACACTGGGACACTGAGATACTGAGACACAGAGACACAGAGACACTTGGACACTGGGACACTGAGACACTGAGACACTGAGACACAGAGACACTAGGACACTAGGACACTGGGACACTGAGACACAGAGACACTAGGACACTGGGACACTGGGGCACTGAGACACAGAGACACTAGGACACTAGGACACTGGGACACTGAGACACAGGGACACTCGGACACTGGGACACTGGGACACAGAGACACTAGGACACTGGGAGACTGGGACACTGAGGCACAGACACACTAGGACACTGGGACACTGGGACACTGAGACACTGAGACACTAGGACACTGGGACACTGGGACACTGAGACACAGAGACACTAGGACACTGGGACACTGAGACACAGAGACACTAGGACACTGTGACACTGGGACACTGAGACACTAGGACACTGGGACACTGGGACACTGAGACACAGAGACACTCGGACACTGGGACACTGGGACACTGAGGCACAGACACACTAGGACACTGGGACACTGAGACACTGAGACACTGAGACACTAGGACACTGGGACACTGGGACACTGAGACACAGAGACACTGGGACACTGAGACATAGAGACACTAGGACACAAGGACATTGTGACACTGAGACACTAGGACACTGGGACACTGAGACACAGAGACACTAGGACACTAGGACACTGGGACACTGAGACACAGAGACACTAGGACACTGGGACACTGGGGCACTGAGACACAGAGACACTAGGACACTAGGACACTGGGACACTGGGACACTGAGACACAGAAACACTAGGACACTGGGACACTGGGACACTGAGGCACAGACACACTAGGACACTAGGACACTGGGACACTGGGACACTGAGACACTGAGACACTAGGACAATAGAACACTGGGACTCTGAGACACAGAGACACTGGGACACTGAGACATAGAGACACTAGGACACTAGGACACTGTGACACTGAGACACTGAGACACAGAGACACTAGGACACTGGGACACTGAGACACTGGGACACTGGGACACTGAGACACAGAGACACTAGGAATCTAGGACACTGGGACACTGAGACACAGAGATACTAGGACACTGGGGCACTGGGACACTGAGGCACAGACACACTAGGACACTAGGACACGAGGACACTGGGACACTGAGACACTGAGACACTCGGACACTGGGACACTGAGACACAGAGACACAGAGACACTGGGACACTGAGATACTGAGACACAGAGACACAGAGACACGCGGACACTGGGACACTGAGACACTGAGACACAGAGACACTAGGACACTAGGACACTGGGACACTGGGACACTGAGACACTGAGACAGAGAGACACTAGGACACTGGGACACTGAGACACAGAGACACTAGGACACTAGGACACTGGGACACTGAGACACAGAGACACTAGGACACTGGGACACTGGGGCACTGAGACACAGAGACACTAGGACACTAGGACACTAGGACACTGGGACACTGAGACACAGGGACACTAGGACACTGGGACACTGGGACACTGAGACACAGAGACACTAGGACACTGGGACACTGGGACACTGAGGCACAGACACACTGGGACACTGGGACACTGAGACACTGAAACACTGAGACACTAGGACACTGGGACACTGGGACACTGAGACACAGAGACACTGGGACACTGAGACACAGAGACACTAGGACACTAGGACACTGGGACACTGAGACACAGAGACACTAGGACACTGGGACACTGGGGCACTGAGACACAGAGACACTAGGACACTAGGACACTGGGACACTGAGACACAGGGACACTAGGACACTGGGACACTGGGACACTGAGACACAGAGACACTAGGACACTGGGACACTGGGACACTGAGGCACAGACACACTAGGACACTGGGACACTGAGACACTGAGACACTAGGACACTGGGACACTGGGACACTGAGACACAGAGACACTGGGACACTGAGACATAGAGACACTAGGACACTAGGACACTGTGACACTGAGACACTGAGACACAGAGACACTAGGACACTGGGACACAGAGACACTAGGATACTAGGACACTGGGACACTGGGACACTGAGACACTGAGACACAGGGACACTGGGGCACTGGGACACTGAGACACTGAGACACAGAGACAGTAGGACACTGGGACACTGGGGCACAGAGACACTAGGACCCTAGGACACTGGGACACTGAGACACAGAGACACTAGGACACTGGGACACTGTGACACTGAGACACATAAACACGAGGACAATGGGACACTGGGACACTGAGGCACAGAGACGCTAGGACACTGGGACACTGAGACACTAGGACACTGGGACACTGGGACACTGGGACACTGAGACACAGAGACACTAGGACACTAGGACACTGAGACACTGAGACACTAGGACACTAGGTCACTGGGACACTGAGACACAGAGACACTAGGACACTGGGGCACTGGGACACTGAGATACTGACATACAGAGACACAGAAACACTCTGAGACCGGGACACAGAGACACAGAAACACTCAGACACTGGGACATTGAGACAGAGAGACACTAGGACACTGGGACACTGAGATACTGAGACACTGGGACACTGAGACATAGAGACACTAGGACACTAGGACACTAGGACACTGGGACACTGGGACACAGAGACACTGGGACACTGAGACACTGGGACACAGAGACACAGACACACTCGGACACTGGTACACTGTGACACAGAGACACTAGGACACTAGGTCACTGGGACACTGAGACACAGAGACACTGGGACACTGGGACACTGGGACACAGAGACACTAGGACACTAGGACACTGGGACACTGGGACACTGAGACACAGAGACACTAGGACACTGGGACACTGAGACACAGAGACACTAGGACACTAGGACACTGGGACACTGCGACACTGAGACACAGAGACACTGGGACACTGAGATACTGAGACACAGAGACACAGAAACACTCGGACACTGGGACACTGAGACACAGAGACACTAGGACACTAGGACACTGGGACATTGAGACAGAGAGACACTAGGACACTAGGACACTGAGACACTAGGACACTGTGACACAGGGACACAGAGACACAGAGAAAATGGGACACTGGGACACTGAGACACTAGGACACTGGGACACTGAGACACTGAGACACAGGGACACTAGGACACTGGGACACTGAGACACAGAGACAGTAGGACACTGGGACACTGGGACACTAGGACACTAGGACACTGGGACACTGAGACACAGAGACACTAGGATACTGGGGCACTGGGACAATGAGACACAGAGACACTAGGACACTAGGACACTGAGACACTAGGACACTGTGACACAGGGACACTGAGACACAGAGAAAATGGGACACTGGGACACTGAGACAATAGGACACTGAGACACAGAGACACAGAGACACTGGGACACTGAGATACTGAGACACAGAGACACAGAGACACTCGGAAACTGGGACACTGAGACACTGAGACACAGAGACACTAGGACACTAGGACACTGGGACACTGGGACACTGAGACAGAGAGACACTAGGACACTGAGACACAGAGACACTAGGACACTAGGACACTGGGACACTGAGACACAGAGACACTAGGACACTGGGACACTGGGGCACTGAGACACAGAGACACTAGGACACTAGGACACTGGGACACTGAGACACAGGGACACTCGGACACTGGGACACTGAGACACAGAGACACTAGGACACTGGGAGACTGGGACACTGAGGCACAGACACACTAGGACACTGGGACACTGGGACACTGAGACACTGAGACACTAGGACACTGGGACACTGGGACACTGAGACACAGAGACACTGGGACACTGGGACACTGAGACACAGAGACACTAGGACACTGTGACACTGGGACACAGAGACACTAGGACACTGGGACACTGGGACACTGAGACACAGAGACACTCGGACACTGGGACACTGGGACACTGAGGCACAGACACACTAGGACACTGGGACACTGAGACACTGAGACACTGAGACACTAGGACACTGGGACACTGGGACACTGAGACACAGAGACACTGGGACACTGAGACATAGAGACACTAGGACACAAGGACACTGTGACACTGAAACACAGAGACACTGGGACACAGGGACACAGGGACACTGGGACACTGAGACACTAGGACACTGAGACACAGAGACACTGGGACACTGAGATACTGAGACACTGGGACACTGTGGCAGTGGGACACTGAGGCACAGACACACTAGGACACTAGGACACTAGGACACTGGGACACTGAGACACTGAGACACAGAGACACGAGGACACTGGGACACTGGGACACTGCGACACAGAGACACTAGGACACTAGGGCACTGGGACACTGAGACACTGAGACACAGAGACACTAGGACACTGGGACACTGAGACACTGAGACACAGAGACACTAGGACACTGGGGCACTGGGACACTGAGACACAGAGACACTAGGACACCAGGACACTGAGACACTAGGACACTGGGACACAGTGACACTGAGACACAGAGACACTGGGACACTGGGACGCTGAGACACTAGGACACTGAGACACAGAGACACAGAGACACTGGGACACTGAGATACTGAGACACAGAGACACAGAGACACTCGGACACTGGGACACTGAGACACAGAGACACTAGGACACTGGGACACTGGGACACTGGGACACTGAGACACTGAGACACTAGGACATTGAGACACAGAGACACTGAGACACAGAGACACTAGGACACTGGGACACTGGGGCACTGAGGCACAGAGACACTAGGACACTAGGACACTGGGACACTGGGGCACTGAGACACTGAGACAGAGAGACACTAGGACACTGGGACACTGAGACACAGAGACACTAGGACAGTGGGACACTGGGACACTGAGACACTGAGACAGAGAGACACTAGGACATTGAGACACAGAGACACTAGGACACTGGGACACTGAGACACAGAGACACTAGGACACTAGGACACTGGGACACTGAGACACAGAGACACTAGGACACTGGGACACTGGGACACTGAGGCACAGACACACTAGGACACTAGAACACTGGGACTCTGGGTCACTGAGACACTAGGACACTAGGACAATAGAACACTGGGACTCTGAGACACAGAGACACTGGGACACTGAGACATAGAGACACTAGGACACTGTGACACTGAGACACAGAGTCACTGGGACACTAGGACACTGAGACACTGAGACACTGAGACACAGAGACACTAGGACACTAGGACACTGGGACACTGGGACACTGGGACACTGAGACACAGAGACACTAGGACACTGGGACACTGGGACACTGAGGCACAGACACACTAGCACACTAGGACACTGGGACACTGGGACACTGAGACACTGAGACACTAGGACAATAGAACACTGGGACTCTGAGACACAGAGACACTGGGACACTGAGACATAGAGACACGAGGACACTAGGACACTGTGACACTGAGACACTGAGACACAGAGACACTAGGACACTGGGACACTGAGACACTAGGACACTGGGACACTGGGACACTGAGACACAGAGACACTAGGACACTAGGACACTGGGACACTGGGACACTGAGACACAGAGACACTAGGACACTGAGGCACTGGGACACTGAGGCACAGACACACTAGGACACTAGGACACTAGGACACGAGGACACTGGGACACTGAGACACTGAGACACTAGGACAATAGGACACTGGGACACTGAGACACAGAGAGACTGGGACACTGAGACATAGAGACACTAGGACACTAGGACACTGGGACACTGAGACACTGAGACACAGAGACACTAGGACACTGGGACACTGAGACACAGAGACAGTAAAACACTGGGACACTGGGACACTGAGACACTAGGACACTAGGACACTGGGACACTGAGACACTGAGACACAGAGACACTAGGACACTGGGGCACTGGGACACTGAGACACAGAGACACTAGGACACTAGGACACTGAGACACTAGGACACTGTGACACAGGGACACTGAGACACAGAGGAAATGGGACACTGGGACACTGGGACACTAGGACACTGAGACACAGAGACACAGAGACACTGGGACACTGAGATACTGAGACACAGAGACACAGAGACACTCGGACACTGGGACACTGAGACACTGAGACACAGAGACACTAGGACACTAGGACACTGGGACACTGGGACACTGAGACACTGAGACAGAGAGACACTGGGACACTGGGACACAGAGACACAGAGACACGAGGACACTAGGACACTGGGACACTGAGACACTGAGACACAGAGACACTAGGACACTAGGACACTGGGACACTGAGACACTGAGACAGAGAGGCACTCGGACACTGGGACACTGAGATACAGAGACACTAGGACACTAGGACACTGGGACACTGAGACACAGAGACACTAGGACACTGGGACACTGGGGCACTGAGACACAGAGACACTAGGACACTAGGACACTGGGACACTGGGACACTGAGACACTGAGACACTAGGACGATAGAACACTGGGACTCTGAGACACAGAGATACTGGGACACTGAGACATAGAGACACTAGGACACTAGGACACTGTGACACTGAGACACTGAGACACAGAGACACTAGGACACTGGGACACTGAGACACTAGGACACTGGGACACTGAGACACAGAGACACTAGGACACTAGGACACTGGGACACTGAGACACAGAGACACTAGGACACTGGGGCACTGGGACACTGAGGCACAGACACACTAGGACACTAGGACACTAGGACACGAGGACACTGGGACACTGAGACACTGAGACACTAGGACAATAGGACACTGGGACACTGAGACACAGAGACACTGGGACACTGAGATATAGAGACACTAGGACACTAGGACACTGGGACACTGAGACACTGAGACACAGAGACACTAGGACACTGGGACACTGAGACACAGAGACAGTAAGACACTGGGACACTGGGACACTGAGACACAGAGACACTAGGACACTAGGACACTGAGACACAGAGACACTAGGACATTAGGACACTGGGACACTGAGACACAGAGACACTAGGACACTGGGACACTGGGACACTGAGGCACAGACACACTGAGACACTGAGACACTGGGACACTGGGACACTGAGACACAGAGACACTGGGACACTGAGACACTAGGACACTGTGACACTGGGACACTGAGACACTGAGACACAGAGACACTAGGACACTGGGACACTGAGACACAGAGACAGTACGACACTGGGACACTGGGACACTGAGACACTAGGACACTAGGACACTGGGACACTGAGACACTGAGACACAGAGACACTAGGACACTGGGGCACTGGGACACTGAGACACAGAGACACTAGGACACTAGGACACTGAGACACTAGGACACTGTGACACAGGGACACTGAGACACAGAGAAAATGGGACACTGGGACACTGAGACACTGGGACACTGAGACACAGAGACACAGAGACACTGGGACACTGAGATACTGAGATACAGAGACACAGAGACACTCGGACACTGGGACACTGAGACACTGAGACACTGAGACACAGAGACACGAGGACACTGTGACACTGAGACACTGAGACACAGAGTCACTGGGACACTAGGACACTGAGACACTGAGACACTGAGACACAGAGACACTAGGACACTAGGACACTCGGACACTGGGACACTGGGACACTGAGACACAGAGACACTAGGACACTGGGACACTGGGACACTGAGGCACAGACACACTAGCACACTAGGACACTGGGACACTGGGACACTGAGACACTGAGACACTAGGACAATAGAACACTGGGACTCTGAGACACAGAGACACTGGGACACTGAGACATAGAGACACGAGGACACTAGGACACTGTGACACTGAGACACTGAGACACAGAGACACTAGGACACTGGGACACTGAGACACTAGGACACTGGGACACTGGGACACTGAGACACAGAGACACTAGGACACTAGGACACTGGGACACTGAGACACAGAGACACTAGGACACTGAGGCACTGGGACACTGAGGCACAGACACACTAGGACACTAGGACACGAGGACACTGGGACACTGAGACACTGAGACACTAGGACAATAGGACACTGGGACACTGAGACACAGAGAGACTGGGACACTGAGACATAGAGACACTAGGACACTAGGACACTGGGACACTGAGACACTGAGACACAGAGACACTAGGACACTGGGACACTGAGACACAGAGACAGTAAAACACTGGGACACTGGGACACTGAGACACTAGGACACTAGGACACTGGGACACTGCGACACTGAGACACAGAGACACTAGGACACTGGGGCACTGGGACACTGAGACACAGAGACACTAGGACACTAGGACACTGAGACACTAGGACACTGTGACACAGGGACACTGAGACACAGAGGAAATGGGACACTGGGACACTGGGACACTAGGACACTGAGACACAGAGACACAGAGACACTGGGACACTGAGATACTGAGACACAGAGACACAGAGACACTCGGACACTGGGACACTGAGACACTGAGACACAGAGACACTAGGACACTAGGACACTGGGACACTGGGACACTGAGACACTGAGACAGAGAGACACTGGGACACTGGGACACAGAGACACAGAGACACGAGGACACTAGGACACTGGGACACTGAGACACTGAGACACAGAGACACTAGGACACTAGGACACTGGGACACTGAGACACTGAGACAGAGAGACACTCGGACACTGGGACACTGAGATACAGAGACACTAGGACACTAGGACACTGGGACACTGAGACACAGAGACACTAGGACACTGGGACACTGGGGCACTGAGACACAGAGACACTAGGACACTAGGACACTGGGACACTGGGACACTGAGACACTGAGACACTAGGACAATAGAACACTGGGACTCTGAGACACAGAGATACTGGGACACTGAGACATAGAGACACTAGGACACTAGGACACTGTGACACTGAGACACTGAGACACAGAGACACTAGGACACTGGGACACTGAGACACTAGGACACTGGGACACTGAGACACAGAGACACTAGGACACTAGGACACTGGGACACTGAGACACAGAGACACTAGGACACTGGGGCACTGGGACACTGAGGCACAGACACACTAGGACACTAGGACACTAGGACACGAGGACACTGGGACACTGAGACACTGAGACACTAGGACAATAGGACACTGGGACACTGAGACACAGAGACACTGGGACACTGAGATATAGAGACACTAGGACACTAGGACACTGGGACACTGAGACACTGAGACACAGAGACACTAGGACACTGGGACACTGAGACACAGAGACAGTAAGACACTGGGACACTGGGACACTGAGACACAGAGACACTAGGACACTAGGACACTGAGACACAGAGACACTAGGACATTAGGACACTGGGACACTGAGACACAGAGACACTAGGACACTGGGACACTGGGACACTGAGGCACAGACACACTGAGACACTGAGACACTGGGACACTGGGACACTGAGACACAGAGACACTGGGACACTGAGACACTAGGACACTGTGACACTGGGACACTGAGACACTGAGACACAGAGACACTAGGACACTGGGACACTGAGACACAGAGACAGTACGACACTGGGACACTGGGACACTGAGACACTAGGACACTAGGACACTGGGACACTGAGACACTGAGACACAGAGACACTAGGACACTGGGGCACTGGGACACTGAGACACAGAGACACTAGGACACTAGGACACTGAGACACTAGGACACTGTGACACAGGGACACTGAGACACAGAGAAAATGGGACACTGGGACACTGAGACACTGGGACACTGAGACACAGAGACACAGAGACACTGGGACACTGAGATACTGAGATACAGAGACACAGAGACACTCGGACACTGGGACACTGAGACACTGAGACACTGAGACACAGAGACACTAGGACACTAGGACACTGGGACACTGGGACACTGAGACACTGAGACAGAGAGACACTAGGACACTGGGACACTGAGACACAGAGACACTAGGACACTAGGACACTGGGACACTGAGACACTGAGACACAGAGACACTAGGACACTAGGACACTGGGACACTGGGACACTGAGACACTGAGACAGAGAGACACTAGGACACTGGGACACTGAGACACAGAGACACTAGGACACTGGGACACTGAGACACAGAGACACTAGGACACTGGGACACTGGGACACTGAGGCACAGACACACTAGGACACTGGGACACTGGGACACTGAGACACTGAGACACTAGGACACTGGGACACTGGGACACTGAGATACAGAGACACTGGGACACTGAGACACAGAGACAGTAGGACACTGGGACACTGGGGCACAGAGACACTAGGACCCGAGGACACTGGGACACTGAGACACAGAGACACTAGGACACTGGGACACTGTGACACTGAGACACATAAACACTAGGACACTGGGACACTGGGACACTGAGGCACAGAGATACTAGGACACTGGGACACTGAGACACTAGGACACTGGGACACTGGGACACTAGGACACTGGGACACAGAGACACTAGGACACTAGGACACTGAGACACTGAGACACAGAGACACTAGGACACTGGATCACTGGGACACTGAGGCACAGACACACATGGACACTAGGACACGAGGACACTGGGACACTGAGACACTGAGACACTAGGACAATAGGACACTGGGACACATAGACACAGAGACACTGGGACACTGAGACATAGAGACACTAGGACACTAGGACACTGGGACACTGGGACACAGAGATACTGGGACACTGAGACACTGGGACACAGAGACACAGACACACTCGGACATTGGTACACTGAGACACAGAGACACTAGGACACTAGGTCACTGGGACACTGAGACACAGAGACACTAGGACACTGGGACACTGGGACACAGAGACACTAGGACACTAGGACACTGGGACACTGGGACACTGAGACACAGAGACACTAGGACACTGGGACACTGGGACACTGGGACACTGAGACACAGAGACACTGGGACACTGGGACACTGAGATACTGAGACACAGAGACACAGAAACACTCGGACACTGGGACACAGAGACACAGAAACACTCGGACACTGGGACATTGAGACAGAGAGACACTAGGACAATGGGACACTGAGATACTGAGACACTGGGACACTGAGACATAGAGACACTAGGACACTAGGACACTGGGACACAGAGACACTGGGACACTGAGACACTGGGACACAGAGACACAGACACACTCGGACACTGGTACACTGTGACACAGAGACACTAGGACACTAGGTCACTGGGACACTGAGTCACAGAGACACTAGGACACTAGGACACTGAGACACTGAGACACTGAGACACAGAGACACTAGGACACTAGGACACTGGGACACTGGGACACTGAGACACAGAGACACTAGGACAATGGGACACTGGGACACTGAGACACAGAGACACTAGGACAATAAGACACTGGGACACTGAGACACAGAGACACTGGGACACTGAGACATAGAGACACTAGGACACTAGGACACTGGGACACTGAGACACAGAGACACTAGGACACTGGGACACTGAGACACTGGGACACTGAGACACTGAGACACAGAGACACTAGGACACTGGGGCACTGGGACACTGAGACACAGAGACACTAGGACACTAGGACACTGAGACACTAGGACACTGTGACACAGGGACACTGAGACACAGAGAAAATGGGACACTGGGACACTGAGACACTAGGACACTGAGACACAGAGACACAGATACACTGGGACACTGAGATACTGAGACACAGAGACACTCGGACACTGGGACACTGAGACACTGAGACACAGAGACACTAGGACACTAGGACACTGGGACACTGGGACACTGAGACAGAGAGACACTAGGACACTGGGACACTGAGACACAGAGACACTAGGACACAAGACACTGGGACACTGAGACACAGAGACACTAGGACACTAGGACACTGGGACACTGAGACACGAGGACACTGGGACACTGGGACACTGAGACACAGAGACACTAGGACACTGGGACACTGGGACACTGAGGCACAGACACACTAGGACACTGGGACACTGGGACACTGAGACACTGAGACACTAGGACACTGGGACACTGGGACACTGAGACACAGAGACACTGGGACACTGAGACATAGAGACACTAGGACACTAGGACACTGTGACACTGAGACACGAGGATACTAGGACACTGGGACACTGGGACACTGAGACACTGAGACACAGGGACACTGGGGCACTGGGACACTGAGACACTGAGACACAGAGACAGTAGGACACTGGGACACTGGGGCACAGAGACACTAGGACCCTAGGACACTGGGACACTGAGACACAGAGACACTAGGACACTGGGACACTGTGACACTGAGACACATAAACATTAGGACACTGGGACACTGGGACACTGAGGCACAGAGATACGAGGACACTGGGACACTGAGACACTAGGACACTGGGACATTGGGACACTGAGACACAGAGACACAGAGACACTAGGACACTAGGACACTGAGACACTGAGACACAGAGACACTAGGACACTGGATCACTGGGACACTGAGGCACAGACACACATGGACACTAGGACACGAGGACACTGGGACACTGAGACACTGAGACACTAGGACAATAGGACACTGGGACACATAGACACAGAGACACTGGGACACTGAGACATAGAGACACTAGGACACTAGGACACTGGGACACAGAGACACAGAGACACTGGGACACTGAGACACTGGGACACAGAGACACAGACACACTCGGACATTGGTACACTGAGACACAGAGACACTAGGACACTAGGTCACTGGGACACTGAGACACAGAGACACTAGGACACTGGGACACTGAGACACTGAGACACAGAGACAATAGGACACTAGGACACTGGGACACTGAGACACTGAGACAGAGAGACACTAGGACACTAGGACACTGAGACACAGAGACACTGGGACACTGGGACACTGAGATACTGAGACACAGAGACACAGAAACACTCGGACACTGGGACACAGAGACACAGAAACACTCGGACACTGGGACATTGAGACAGAGAGACACTAGGACACTGGGACACTGAGATACTGAGATACTGGGACACTGAGATATAGAGACACTAGGACACTAGGACACTGGGACACAGAGACACTGGGACACTGAGACACTGGGACACAGAGACACAGACACACTCGGACACTGGTACACTGTGACACAGAGACACTAGGACACTAGGTCACTGGGACACTGAGACACAGAGACACTAGGACACTAGGACACTGAGACACTGAGACACAGAGACACTAGGACACTAGGACACTGGGACACTGGGACACTGAGACACAGAGACACTAGGACACTGGGACACTGGGACACTGAGGCACAGACACACTAGGACACTAGGACACTGGGACACTGGGACACTGAGACACTGAGACACTAGGACAATAGAACACTGGGACTCTGAGACACAGAGACACTGGGACACTGAGACATAGAGACACTAGGACACTGTGACACTGAGACACTGAGACACAGAGTCACTAGGACACTAGGACACTGAGACACTGAGACACTGAGACACAGAGACATTAGGACACTAGGACACTAGGACACTGGGACACTGGGACATTGAGACACAGAGACACTAGGACACTGGGACACTGGGACACTGAGGCACAGGCACACTAGGACACTAGGACACTGGGACACTGGGACACTGGGACACTGAGACACAGAGACACTGGGACACAGAAACACTCGGACACTGGGACACAGAGACACAGAAACACTCGGACACTGGGACATTGAGACAGAGAGACACTAGGACACTGGGACACTGAGATACTGAGACACTGGGACACTGAGACATAGAGACACTAGGACACAAGTCACTGGGACACAGAGACACTGGGACACTGAGACACTGGGACACAGAGACACAGACACACTCGGACACTGGTACACTGTGACACAGAGACACTAGGACACTAGGTCACTGGGACACTGAGTCACAGAGACACTAGGACACTAGGACACTGAGACACTGAGACACTGAGACACTAGGACACTAGGACACTGGGACACTGAGACACAGAGACACTAGGACACTGGGACACTGGGACACTGAGACACAGAGACACTAGGACAATAGGACACTGGGACACTGAGACACAGAGACACTGGGACACTGAGACATAGAGACACTAGGACACTGGGACACTGGGACACTGAGGCACAGACACACTAGGACACTAGAACACTGGGACTCTGGGTCACTGAGACACTAGGACACTAGGACAATAGAACACTGGGACTCTGAGACACAGAGACACTGGGACACTGAGACATAGAGACACTAGGACACTGTGACACTGAGACACTGAGACACAGAGTCACTGGGACACTAGGACACTGAGACACTGAGACACTGAGACACAGAGACACTAGGACACTAGGACACTAGGACACTGGGACACTGGGACACTGAGACACAGAGACACTAGGACACTGGGACACTGGGACACTGAGGCACAGACACACTAGGACACTAGGACACTGGGACACTGGGACACTGAGACACTGAGACACTAGGACAATAGAACACTGGGACTCTGAGACACAGAGACACTGGGACACTGAGACATAGAGACACGAGGACACTAGGACACTGTGACACTGAGACACTGAGACACAGAGACACTAGGACACTGGGACACTGAGACACTAGGACACTGGGACACTGGGACACTGAGACACAGAGACACTAGGACACTAGGACACTGGGACACTGAGACACAGAGACACTAGGACACTGAGGCACTGGGACACTGAGGCACAGACACACTAGGACACTAGGACACGAGGACACTGGGACACTGAGACACTGAGACACTAGGACAATAGGACACTGGGACACTGAGACACAGAGAGACTGGGACACTGAGACATAGAGACACTAGGACACGAGGACACTGGGACACTGAGACACTGAGACACAGAGACACTAGGACACTGGGACACTGAGACACAGAGACAGTAAAACACTGGGACACTGGGACACTGAGACACTAGGACACTAGGACACTGGGACACTGAGACACTGAGACACAGAGACACTAGGACACTGGGGCACTGGGACACTGAGACACAGAGACACTAGGACACTAGGACACTGAGACACTAGGACACTGTGACACAGGGACACTGAGACACAGAGGAAATGGGACACTGGGACACTGAGACACTAGGACACTGAGACACAGAGACACAGAGACACTGGGACACTGAGATACTGAGACACAGAGACACAGAGACACTCGGACACTGGGACACTGAGACACTGAGACACAGAGACACTAGGACACTAGGACACTGGGACACTGGGACACTGAGACACTGAGACAGAGAGACACTAGGACACTGGGACACAGAGACACAGAGACACGAGGACACTAGGACACTGGGACACTGAGACACTGAGACACAGAGACACTAGGACACTAGGACACTGGGACACTGGGACACTGAGACACTGAGACAGAGAGACACTCGGACACTGGGACACTGAGATACAGAGACACTAGGACACTAGGACACTAGGACACTGGGACACTGAGACACAGAGACACTAGGACACTGGGACACTGGGGCACTGAGACACAGAGACACTAGGACACTAGGACACTGGGACACTGGGACACTGAGACACTGAGACACTAGGACAATAGAACACTGGGACTCTGAGACACAGAGATACTGGGACACTGAGACATAGAGACACTAGGACACTAGGACACTGTGACACTGAGACACTGAGACACAGAGACACTAGGACACTGGGACACTGAGACACTAGGACACTGGGCCACTGAGACACAGAGACACTAGGACACTAGGACACTGGGACACTGGGACACAGAGACACTAGGACACTGGGGCACTGGGGCACTGAGGCACAGACACACTAGGACACTAGGACACGAGGACACTGGGACACTGAGACACTGAGACACTAGGACAATAGGACACTGGGACACTGAGACACAGAGACACTGGGACACTGAGATATAGAGACACTAGGACACTAGGACACTGGGACACTGAGACACTGAGACACAGAGACACTAGGACACTGGGACACTGAGACACAGAGACAGTAAGACACTGGGACACTGGGACACTGAGACACAGAGACACTAGGACACTAGGACACTGAGACACAGAGACACTAGGACATTAGGACACTGGGACACTGAGACACAGAGACACTAGGACACTGGGACACTGGGACACTGAGGCACAGACACACTGAGACACTGAGACACTGGGACACTGGGACACTGAGACACAGAGACACTGGGACACTGAGACACTAGGACACTGTGACACTGGGACACTGAGACACTGAGACACAGAGACACTAGGACACTGGGACACTGAGACACAGAGACAGTAAGACACTGGGACACTGGGACACTGAGACACTAGGACACTAGGACACTGGGACACTGAGACACTGAGACACAGAGACACTAGGACACTGGGGCACTGGGACACTGAGACACAGAGACACTAGGACACTAGGACACTGAGACACTAGGACACTGTGACACAGGGACACTGAGACACAGAGAAAATGGGACACTGGGACACTGAGACACTGGGACACTGAGACACAGAGACACAGAGACACTGGGACACTGAGATACTGAGATACAGAGACACAGAGACACTCGGACACTGGGACACTAAGACACTGAGACACTGAGACACAGAGACACTAGGACACTAGGACACTGGGACACTGGGACACTGAGACACTGAGACAGAGAGACACTAGGACACTGGGACACTGAGACACAGAGACACTAGGACACTAGGACACTGGGACACTGAGACACTGAGACACAGAGACACTAGGACACTAGGACACTGGGACACTGGGACACTGAGACACTGAGACAGAGAGACACTAGGACACTGGGACACTGAGACACAGAGACACTAGGACACTGGGACACTGAGACACAGAGACACTAGGACACTGGGACACTGGGACACTGAGGCACAGACACACTAGGACACTGGGACACTGGGACACTGAGACACTGAGACACTAGGACACTGGGACACTGGGACACTGAGATACAGAGACACTGGGACACTGAGACACAGAGACAGTAGGACACTGGGACACTGGGGCACAGAGACACTAGGACCCTAGGACACTGGGACACTGAGACACAGAGACACTAGGACACTGGGACACTGTGACACTGAGACACATAAACACTAGGACACTGGGACACTGGGACACTGAGGCACAGAGATACTAGGACACTGGGACACTGAGACACTAGGACACTGGGACACTGGGACACTGAGACACAGAGACACAGAGACACTAGGACACTAGGACACTGAGACACTGAGACACAGAGACACTAGGACACTGGATCACTGGGACACTGAGGCACAGACACACATGGACACTAGGACACGAGGACACTGGGACACTGAGACACTGAGACACTAGGACAATAGGACACTGGGACACATAGACACAGAGACACTGGGACACTGAGACATAGAGACACTAGGACACTAGGACACTGGGACACTGGGACACAGAGATACTGGGACACTGAGACACTGGGACACAGAGACACAGACACACTCGGACATTGGTACACTGAGACACAGAGACACTAGGACACTAGGACACTGGGACACTGGGACACTGAGACACAGAGACACTAGGACACTGGGACACTGGGACACTGGGACACTGAGACACAGAGACACTGGGACACTGGGACACTGAGATACTGAGACACAGAGACACAGAAACACTCGGACACTGGGACACAGAGACACAGAAACACTCGGACACTGGGACATTGAGACAGAGAGACACTAGGACAATGGGACACTGAGATACTGAGACACTGGGACACTGAGACATAGAGACACTAGGACACTAGGACACTGGGACACAGAGACACTGGGACACTGAGACACTGGGACACAGAGACACAGACACACTCGGACACTGGTACACTGTGACACAGAGACACTAGGACACTAGGTCACTGGGACACTGAGTCACAGAGACACTAGGACACTAGGACACTGAGACACTGAGACACTGAGACACAGAGACACTAGGACACTGGGACACTGGGACACTGAGACACAGAGACACTAGGACACTGGGACACTGGGACACTGAGACACAGAGACACTAGGACAATAGGACACTGGGACACTGAGACACAGAGACACTGGGACACTGAGACATAGAGACACTAGGACACTAGGACACTGGGACACTGAGACACAGAGACACTAGGACACTGGGACACTGAGACACTGGGACACTGAGACACTGAGACACAGAGACACTAGGACACTGGGGCACTGAGACACTGAGACACAGAGACACTAGGACACTAGGACACTGAGACACTAGGACACTGTGACACAGGGACACTGAGACACAGAGAAAATGGGACACTGGGACACTGAGACACTAGGACACTGAGACACAGAGACACAGAGACACTGGGACACTGAGATACTGAGACACAGAGACACTCGGACACTGGGACACTGAGACACTGAGACACAGAGACACTAGGACACTAGGACACTGGGACACTGGGACACTGAGACAGAGAGACACTAGGACACTGGGACACTGAGACACAGAGACACTAGGACACAAGACACTGGGACACTGAGACACAGAGACACTAGGACACTAGGACACTGGGACACTGAGACACGAGGACACTGGGACACTGGGACACTGAGACACAGAGACACTAGGACACTGGGACACTGGGACACTGAGGCACAGACACACTAGGACACTGGGACACTGGGACACTGAGACACTGAGACACTAGGACACTGGGACACTGGGACACTGAGACACAGAGACACTGGGACACTGAGACATAGAGACACTAGGACACTAGGACACTGTGACACTGAGACACTGAGACACAGAGACACTAGGACACTGGGACACAGAGACACGAGGATACTAGGACACTGGGACACTGGGACACTGAGACACTGAGACACAGGGACACTGGGGCACTGGGACACTGAGACACTGAGACACAGAGACAGTAGGACACTGGGACACTGGGGCACAGAGACACTAGGACCCTAGGACACTGGGACACTGAGACACAGAGACACTAGGACACTGGGACACTGTGACACTGAGACACATAAACACTAGGACACTGGGACACTGGGACACTGAGGCACAGAGATACGAGGACACTGGGACACTGAGACACTAGGACACTGGGACATTGGGACACTGAGACACAGAGACACAGAGACACTAGGACACTAGGACACTGAGACACTGAGACACAGAGACACTAGGACACTGGATCACTGGGACACTGAGGCACAGACACACATGGACACTAGGACACGAGGACACTGGGACACTGAGACACTGAGACACTAGGACAATAGGACACTGGGACACATAGACACAGAGACACTGGGACACTGAGACATAGAGACACTAGGACACTAGGACACTGGGACACTGGGACACAGAGACACTGGGACACTGAGACACTGGGACACAGAGACACAGACACACTCGGACATTGGTACACTGAGACACAGAGACACTAGGACACTGGATCACTGGGACACTGAGGCACAGACACACATGGACACTAGGACACGAGGACACTGGGACACTGAGACACTGAGACACTAGGACAATAGGACACTGGGACACATAGACACAGAGACACTGGGACACTGAGACATAGAGACACTAGGACACTAGGACACTGGGACACTGGGACACAGAGACACTGGGACACTGAGACACTGGGACACAGAGACACAGACACACTCGGACATTGGTACACTGAGACACAGAGACACTGAGACAGAGAGACACTAGGACACTGGGACACTGAGACACAGAGACACTAGGACACTAGGACACTGAGACACAGAGACACTGGGACACTGGGACACTGAGATACTGAGACACAGAGACACAGAAACACTCGGACACTGGGACACAGAGACACAGAAACACTCGGACACTGGGACATTGAGACAGAGAGACACTAGGACACTGGGACACTGAGATACTGAGATACTGGGACACTGAGATATAGAGACACTAGGACACTAGGACACTGGGACACAGAGACACTGGGACACTGAGACACTGGGACACAGAGACACAGACACACTCGGACACTGGTACACTGTGACACAGAGACACTAGGACACTAGGTCACTGGGACACTGAGACACAGAGACACTAGGACACTAGGACACTGAGACACTGAGACACTGAGACACAGAGACACTAGGACACTAGGACACTGGGACACTGGGACACTGAGACACAGAGACACTAGGACACTGGGACACTGGGACACTGAGGCACAGACACACTAGGACACTAGGACACTGGGACACTGGGACACTGAGACACTGAGACACTAGGACAATAGAACACTGGGACTCTGAGACACAGAGACACTGGGACACTGAGACATAGAGACACTAGGACACTGTGACACTGAGACACTGAGACACAGAGTCACTAGGACACTAGGACACTGAGACACTGAGACACTGAGACACAGAGACATTAGGACACTAGGACACTAGGACACTGGGACACTGGGACATTGAGACACAGAGACACTAGGACACTGGGACACTGGGACACTGAGGCACAGGCACACTAGGACACTAGGACACTGGGACACTGGGACACTGAGACACTGAGACACCAGGACAATAGAACACTGGGACTCTGAGACACAGAGACACTGGGACACTGAGACATAGAGACACTAGGACACTGTGACACTGAGACACTGAGACACAGAGTCACTAGGACACTAGGACACTGAGACACTGAGACACTGAGACACAGAGACATTAGGACACTAGGACACTAGGACACTGGGACACTGGGACACTGAGACACAGAGACACTAGGACACTGGGACACTGGGACACTGAGGCACAGGCACACTAGGACACTAGGACACTGGGACACTGGGACACTGAGACACTGAGACACTAGGACAATAGAACACTGGGACTCTGAGACACAGAGACACTGGGACACTGAGACATAGAGACACTAGGACACTAGGACACTGTGACACTGAGACACTGAGACACAGAGACACTAGGACACTGGGACACTGAGACACTAGGACACTGGGACACTGGGACACTAGGACACTAGGACACTGGGACACTGAGACACAGAGACACGAAGACACTGGGGCACTGGGACACTGAGGCACAGACACACTAGGACACTAGGACACGAGGACACTGGGACACTGAGACACTGAGACACTAGGACAATAGGACACTGGGACACTGAGACACAGAGAGACTGGGACACTGAGACATAGAGACACTAGGACACTAGGACACTGGGACACTGAGACACTGAGACACAGAGACACTAGGACACTGGGACACTGAGATACAGAGACAGTAAGACACTGGGACACTGGGACACTGAGACACTAGGACACTAGGACACTGGGACACTGAGACACTGAGACACAGAGACACTAGGACACTGGGGCACTGGGACACTGAGACACAGAGACGCTAGGACACTAGGACACTGAGACACTAGGACACTGTGACACGGGGACACTGAGACACAGAGGAAATGGGACACTGGGACACTGGGACACTAGGACACTGAGACACAGAGACACAGAGACTCTGGGACACTGAGATACTGAGACACAGAGACACAGAGACACTCGGACACTTGAACACTGAGACACTGAGACACAGAGACACTAGGACACTAGGACACTGGGACACTGGGACACTGAGACACTGAGACAGAGAGACACTAGGACACTGGGACACAGAGACACAGAGACACTAGGACACTAGGACACTGGTACACTGAGACACTGAGACACAGAGACACTAGGACACTAGGACACTGGGACACTGGGACACTGAGACACTGAGACAGAGAGACACTCGGACACTGGGACACTGAGACACAGAGACACTAGGACACTAGGACACTGGGACACTGAGACACAGAGACACTAGGACACTGGGACACTGGGGCACTGAGACACAGAGACACTAGGACACTAGGACACTGGGACACTGGGACACTGAGACACTGAGACACTAGGACAATAGAACACTGGGACTCTGAGACACAGAGACACTGGGACACTGAGACATAGAGACACTAGGACACTAGGACACTGTGACACTGAGACACTGAGACACTGAGACACAGAGACACTAGGACACTGGGACACTGAGACACTAGGCCACTGGGACACTGAGACACAGAGACACTAGGACACTAGGACACTGGGACACTGAGACACAGAGACACTAGGACACTGGGGCACTGGGACACTGAGGCACAGACACACTAGGACACTAGGACACGAGGACACTGGGACACTGTGACACGGGGACACTGAGACACAGAGGAAATGGGACACTGGGACACTAGGACACTGAGACACAGAGACACAGAGACACTGGGACACTGAGATACTGAGACACAGAGACACAGAGACACTCGGACACTTGAACACTGAGACACTGAGACACAGAGACACTAGGACACTAGGACACTGGGACACTGGGACACTGAGACACTGAGACAGAGAGACACTAGGACACTGGGACACAGAGACACAGAGACACTAGGACACTAGGACACTGGTACACTGAGACACTGAGACACAGAGACAGAGAGACACTCGGACACTGGGACACTGAGACACAGAGACACTAGGACACTAGGACACTGGGACACTGAGACACAGAGACACTAGGACACTGGGACACTGGGGCACTGAGACACAGAGACACTAGGACACTGGGACACAGAGACACGAGGATACTAGGACACTGGGACACTGGGACACTGAGACACTGAGACACAGGGACACTGGGGCACTGGGACACTGAGACACTGAGACACAGAGACAGTAGGACACTGGGACACTGGGGCACAGAGACACTAGGACCCTAGGACACTGGGACACTGAGACACAGAGACACTCGGACACTGGGACACTGTGACACTGAGACACATAAACACTAGGACACTGGGACACTGGGACACTGAGGCACAGAGATACGAGGACACTGGGACACTGAGACACTAGGACACTGGGACATTGGGACACTGAGACACAGAGACACAGAGACACTAGGACACTAGGACACTGAGACACTGAGACACAGAGACACTAGGACACTGGATCACTGGGACACTGAGGCACAGACACACATGGACACTAGGACACGAGGACACTGGGACACTGAGACACTGAGACACTAGGACAATAGGACACTGGGACACATAGACACAGAGACACTGGGACACTGAGACATAGAGACACTAGGACACTAGGACACTGGGACACTGGGACACAGAGACACTGGGACACTGAGACACTGGGACACAGAGACACAGACACACTCGGACATTGGTACACTGAGACACAGAGACACTAGGACACTGGATCACTGGGACACTGAGGCACAGACACACATGGACACTAGGACACGAGGACACTGGGACACTGAGACACTGAGACACTAGGACAATAGGACACTGGGACACATAGACACAGAGACACTGGGACACTGAGACATAGAGACACTAGGACACTAGGACACTGGGACACTGGGACACAGAGACACTGGGACACTGAGACACTGGGACACAGAGACACAGACACACTCGGACATTGGTACACTGAGACACAGAGACACTGAGACAGAGAGACACTAGGACACTGGGACACTGAGACACAGAGACACTAGGACACTAGGACACTGAGACACAGAGACACTGGGACACTGGGACACTGAGATACTGAGACACAGAGACACAGAAACACTCGGACACTGGGACACAGAGACACAGAAACACTCGGACACTGGGACATTGAGACAGAGAGACACTAGGACACTGGGACACTGAGATACTGAGATACTGGGACACTGAGATATAGAGACACTAGGACACTAGGACACTGGGACACAGAGACACTGGGACACTGAGACACTGGGACACAGAGACACAGACACACTCGGACACTGGTACACTGTGACACAGAGACACTAGGACACTAGGTCACTGGGACACTGAGACACAGAGACACTAGGACACTAGGACACTGAGACACTGAGACACTGAGACACAGAGACACTAGGACACTAGGACACTGGGACACTGGGACACTGAGACACAGAGACACTAGGACACTGGGACACTGGGACACTGAGGCACAGACACACTAGGACACTAGGACACTGGGACACTGGGACACTGAGACACTGAGACACTAGGACAATAGAACACTGGGACTCTGAGACACAGAGACACTGGGACACTGAGACATAGAGATATAAAAGGGGTCAGAGGGTCTAGTAAGGAAGAGGAACTGAGGGAAATCTTTATTAGTCGGGAAATTGTGTTGGGGAAATTGATGGGATTGAAGGCAGACAAATCCCCAGGGCCTGATGGCCTGCATCCTAGAGTACTTAAGGAGGTGGCCTTGGAAATAGCGGATGCATTGACAGTCATTTTCCAACATTCCATTGACTCTGGATCAGTTCCTATGGAGTGGAGGGTAGCCAATGTAACCCCACTTTTTAAAAAAGGAGGGAGAGAGAAAACAGGGAATTATAGACCGGTCAGCCTGACCTCAGTAGTGGGTAAAATGATGGAATCAATTATTAAGGATGTCATAGCAGTGCATCTGGAAAATGGTGACATGATAGGTCCAAGTCAGCATGGATTTGTGAAAGGGAAATCATGCTTGACAAATCTTCTGGAATTTTTTGAGGATGTTTCCAGTAAAGTGGACAAAGGAGAACCAGTTGATGTGGTATATTTGGACTTTCAGAAGGCTTTCGACAAGGTCCCACACAAGAGATTAATGTGCAAAGTTAAAGCACATGGGATTGGGGGTAGTGTGCTGACGTGGATTGAGAACTGGTTGTCAGACAGGAAGCAAAGAGTAGGAGTAAACGGGTACTTTTCAGAATGGCAGGCAGTGACTAGTGGAGTGCCGCAAGGTTCTGTGCTGGGGCCCCAGCTGTTTACATTGTACATTAATGATTTAGACGAGGGGATTAAATGCAGTATCTCCAAATTTGCGGATGATACTAAGTTGGGTGGCAGTGTGAGCTGCGAGGAGGATGCTATTAGGCTGCAGAGTGACTTGGATAGGTTAGGTGAGTGGGCAAATGCATGGCAGATGAAGTATAATGTGGATAAATGTGAGGTTATCCACTTTGGTGGTAAAAACAGAGAGACAGACTATTATCTGAATGGTGACAGATTAGGAAAAGGGAAGGTGCAACGAGACCTGGGTGTCATGGTACATCAGTCATTGAAGGTTGGCATGCAGGTACAGCAGGCGGTTAAGAAAGCAAATGGCATGTTGGCCTTCATAGCGAGGGGATTTGAATACAGGGGCAGGGAGGTGTTGCTACAGTTGTACAGGGCCTTGGTGAGGCCACACCTGGAGTATTGTGTACAGTTTTGGTCTCCTAACTTGAGGAAGGACATTCTTGCTATTGAGGGAGTGCAGCGAAGGTTCACCAGACTGATTCCCGGGATGGCGGGACTGACCTATCAAGAAAGATTGGATCAATTGGGCTTGTATTCACTGGAGTTCAGAAGAATGAGAGGGGACCTCATAGAAACGTTTAAAATTCTGACGGGTTTAGACAGGTTAGATGCAGAAAGAATGTTCCCAATGTTGGGGAAGTCCATAACCAGGGGTCACAGTCTGAGGATAAGGGGTAAGCCATTTAGGACCGAGATGAGGAGAAACTTCTTCACCCAGAGAGTGGTGAACCTGTGGAATTCTCTACCACAGAAAGTAGTTGAGGCCAATTCACTAAATATATTCAAAAGGGAGTTAGATGAAGTCCTTACTACTCGGGGGATCAAGGGTTATGGCGAGAAAGCAGGAAGGGGGTACTGAAGTTTCATGTTCAGCCATGAACTCATTGAATGGCGGTGCAGGCTAGAAGGGCTGAATGGCCTGCTCCTGCACCTATTTTCTATGTTTCTATGTTTCTAGGACACTGTGACACTGAAACACTGAGACACAGAGTCACTAGGACACTAGGACACTGAGACACTGAGACACTGAGACACAGAGACATTAGGACACTAGGACACTAGGACACTGGGACACTGGGACATTGAGACACAGAGACACTAGGACACTGGGACACTGGGACACTGAGGCACAGGCACACTAGGACACTAGGACACTGGGACACTGGGACACTGAGACACTGAGACACCAGGACAATAGAACACTGGGACTCTGAGACACAGAGACACTGGGACACTGAGACATAGAGACACTAGGACACTGTGACACTGAGACACTGAGACACAGAGTCACTAGGACACTAGGACACTGAGACACTGAGACACTGAGACACAGAGACATTAGGACACTAGGACACTAGGACACTGGGACACTGGGACACTGAGACACAGAGACACTAGGACACTGGGACACTGGGACACTGAGGCACAGGCACACTAGGACACTAGGACACTGGGACACTGGGACACTGAGACACTGAGACACTAGGACAATAGAACACTGGGACTCTGAGACACAGAGACACTGGGACACTGAGACATAGAGACACTAGGACACTAGGACACTGTGACACTGAGACACTGAGACACAGAGACACTAGGACACTGGGACACTGAGACACTAGGACACTGGGACACTGGGACACTGAGACACAGAGACACTAGGACACTAGGACACTGGGACACTGAGACACAGAGACACGAGGACACTGGGGCACTGGGACACTGAGGCACAGACACACTAGGACACTAGGACACGAGGACACTGGGACACTGAGACACTGAGACACTAGGACAATAGGACACTGGGACACTGAGACACAGAGAGACTGGGACACTGAGACATAGAGACACTAGGACACTAGGACACTGGGACACTGAGACACTGAGACACAGAGACACTAGGACACTGGGACACTGAGATACAGAGACAGTAAGACACTGGGACACTGGGACACTGAGACACTAGGACACTAGGACACTGGGACACTGAGACACTGAGACACAGAGACACTAGGACACTGGGGCACTGGGACACTGAGACACAGAGACGCTAGGACACTAGGACACTGAGACACTAGGACACTGTGACACGGGGACACTGAGACACAGAGCAAATGGGACACTGGGACACTGGGACACTAGGACACTGAGACACAGAGACACAGAGACTCTGGGACACTGAGATACTGAGACACAGAGACACAGAGACACTCGGACACTTGAACACTGAGACACTGAGACACAGAGACACTAGGACACTAGGACACTGGGACACTGGGACACTGAGACACTGAGACAGAGAGACACTAGGACACTGGGACACAGAGACACAGAGACACTAGGACACTAGGACACTGGTACACTGAGACACTGAGACACAGAGACACTAGGACACTAGGACACTGGGACACTGGGACACTGAGACACTGAGACAGAGAGACACTCGGACACTGGGACACTGAGACACAGAGACACTAGGACACTAGGACACTGGGACACTGAGACACAGAGACACTAGGACACTGGGACACTGGGGCACTGAGACACAGAGACACTAGGACACTAGGACACTGGGACACTGGGACACTGAGACACTGAGACACTAGGACAATAGAACACTGGGACTCTGAGACACAGAGACACTGGGACACTGAGACATAGAGACACTAGGACACTAGGACACTGTGACACTGAGACACTGAGACACTGAGACACAGAGACACTAGGACACTGGGACACTGAGACACTAGGCCACTGGGACACTGAGACACAGAGACACTAGGACACTAGGACACTGGGACACTGAGACACAGAGACACTAGGACACTGGGACACTGGGGCACTGAGACACAGAGACACTAGGACACTAGGACACTGGGACACTGGGACACTGAGACACTGAGACACTAGGACAATAGAACACTGGGACTCTGAGACACAGAGACACTGGGACACTGAGACATAGAGACACTAGGACACTAGGACACTGTGACACTGAGACACTGAGACACTGAGACACAGAGACACTAGGACACTGGGACACTGAGACACTAGGCCACTGGGACACTGAGACACAGAGACACTAGGACACTAGGACACTGGGACACTGAGACACAGAGACACTAGGACACTGGGGCACTGGGACACTGAGGCACAGACACACTAGGACACTAGGACACGAGGACACTGGGACACTGTGACACGGGGACACTGAGACACAGAGGAAATGGGACACTGGGACACTAGGACACTGAGACACAGAGACACAGAGACACTGGGACACTGAGATACTGAGACACAGAGACACTCGGACACTTGAACACTGAGACACTGAGACACAGAGACACTAGGACACTAGGACACTGGGACACTGGGACACTGAGACACTGAGACAGAGAGACACTAGGACACTGGGACACAGAGACACAGAGACACTAGGACACTAGGACACTGGTACACTGAGACACTGAGACACAGAGACAGAGAGACACTCGGACACTGGGACACTGAGACACAGAGACACTAGGACACTAGGACACTGGGACACTGAGACACAGAGACACTAGGACACTGGGACACTGGGGCACTGAGACACAGAGACACTAGGACACTAGGACACTGGGACACTGGGACACTGAGACACTGAGACACTAGGACAATAGAACACTGGGACTCTGAGACACAGAGACACTGGAACACTGAGACATAGAGACACTAGGACACTAGGACACTGTGACACTGAGACACAGAGACACTAGGACACTGGGACACTGGGGCACTGAGACACAGAGACACTAGGACACTAGGACACTGGGACACTGGGACACTGAGACACTGAGACACTAGGACAATAGAACACTGGGACTCTGAGACACAGAGACACTGGAACACTGAGACATAGAGACACTAGGACACTAGGACACTGTGACACTGAGACACTGAGACACTGAGACACAGAGACACTAGGACACTGGGACACTGAGACACTAGGACACTGGGACACTGAGACACAGAGACACTAGGACACTAGGACACTGGGACACTGGGACACTGAGACATAGAGACACTAGGACACTAGGACACTGTGACACTGAGACACTGAGACACAGAGACACTAGGACACTGGGACACAGAGACACTAGGATACTAGGACACTGGGACACTGGGACACTGAGACACTGAGACACAGGGACACTGGGGCACTGGGACACTGAGACACTGAGACACAGAGACAGTAGAACACTGGGACACTGGGGCACAGAGACACTAGGACCCTAGGACACTGGGACACTGAGACACTAGGACACTGGGACACTGGGACACTGGGACACTGAGACACAGAGACACTAGGACACTAGGACACTGAGACACTGAGACACAGAGACACTAGGACACTGGGGCACTGGGACACTGAGATACTGAGATACAGAGACACAGAAACACTCTGAGACCGGGACACAGAGACACAGAAACACTCAGACACTGGGACATTGAGACAGAGAGACACTAGGACACTGGGACACTGAGATACTGAGACACTGGGACACTGAGACATAGAGACACTAGGACACTAGGACACTGGGACACTGGGACACAGAGACACTGGGACACTGAGACACAGGGACACAGAGACACAGACACACTCGGACACTGGTACACTGTGACACAGAGACACTAGGACACTAGGTCACTGGGACACTGAGACACAGAGACACTAGGACACTGGGACACTGGGACACAGAGACACTAGGACACTAGGACACTGGGACACTGGGACACTGAGACACAGAGACACTAGGACACTGGGACACTGAGACACAGAGACACTAGGACACTAGGACACTGGGACACTGCGACACTGAGACACAGAGACACTGGGACACTGAGATACTGAGACACAGAGACACAGAAACACTCGGACACTGGGACACTGAGACACAGAGACACTAGGACACTAGGACACTGGGACATTGAGACAGAGAGACACTAGGACACTAGGACACTGAGACACTAGGACACTGTGACACAGGGACACAGAGACACAGAGAAAATGGGACACTGGGACACTGAGACACTAGGACACTGGGACACTGAGACACTGAGACACAGGGACACTAGGACACTGGGACACTGAGACACAGAGACAGTAGGACACTGGGACACTGGGACACTAGGACACTAGGACACTGGGACACTGAGACACAGAGACACTAGGACACTGGGGCACTGGGACAATGAGACACAGAGACACTAGGACACTAGGACACTGAGACACTAGGACACTGTGACACAGGGACACTGAGACACAGAGAAAATGGGACACTGGGACACTGAGACAATAGGACACTGAGACACAGAGACACAGAGACACTGGGACACTGAGATACTGAGACACAGAACACAGAGACACTCGGACACTGGGACACTGAGACACTGAGACACTGAGACACAGAGACACTAGGACACTAGGACACTGGGACACTGAGACACAGAGACACGAGGACACTGGGACACTGGGGCACTGAGACACAGAGACACTAGGACACTAGGACACTGGGACACTGAGACACAGGGACACTCGGACACTGGGACACTGGGACACAGAGACACTAGGACACTGGGAGACTGGGACACTGAGGCACAGACACACTAGGACACTGGGACACTGGGACACTGAGACACTGAGACACTAGGACACTGGGACACTGGGACACTGAGACACAGAGACACTAGGACACTGGGACACTGAGACACAGAGACACTAGGACACTGTGACACTGGGACACTGAGACACTAGGACAGTGGGACACTGGGACACTGAGACACAGAGACACTCGGACACTGGGACACTGGGACACTGAGGCACAGACACACTAGGACACTGGGACACTGAGACACTGAGACACTGAGACACTAGGACACTGGGACACTGGGACACTGAGACACAGAGACACTGGGACACTGAGACATAGAGACACTAGGACACAAGGACATTGTGACACTGAGACACTAGGACACTGGGACACTGGGACACTGAGACACAGAGACACTCGGACACTGGGACACTGGGACACTGAGGCACAGACACACTAGGACACTGGGACACTGAGACACTGAGACACTGAGACACTAGGACACTGGGACACTGGGACACTGAGACACAGAGACACTGGGACACTGAGACATAGAGACACTAGGACACAAGGACATTGTGACACTGAGACACTAGGACACTGGGACACTGAGACACTGAGACACAGAGACACTAGGACACTAGGACACTGGGACACTGAGACACAGAGACACTAGGACACTGGGACACTGGGGCACTGAGACACAGAGACACTAGGACACTAGGACACTGGGACACTGGGACACTGAGACACAGAAACACTAGGACACTGGGACACTGGGACACTGAGGCACAGACACACTAGGACACTAGGACACTGGGACACTGGGACACTGAGACACTGAGACACTAGGACAATAGAACACTGGGACTCTGAGACACAGAGACACTGGGACACTGAGACATAGAGACACTAGGACACTAGGACACTGTGACACTGAGACACTGAGACACAGAGACACTAGGACACTGGGACACTGAGACACTGGGACACTGGGACACTGGGACACTGAGACACAGAGACACTAGGACACTAGGACACTGGGACACTGAGACACAGAGATACTAGGACACTGGGGCACTGGGACACTGAGGCACAGACACACTAGGACACTAGGACACGAGGACACTGGGACACTGAGACACTGAGACACTCGGACACTGGGACACTGAGACACAGAGACACAGAGACACTGGGACACTGAGATACTGAGACACAGAGACACAGAGACACTCGGACACTGGGACACTGAGACACTGAGACACAGAGACACGAGGACACTAGGACACTGGGACACTGGGACACTGAGACACTGAGACAGAGAGACACTAGGACACTGGGACACTGAGACACAGAGACACTAGGACACTAGGACACTGGGACACTGAGACACAGAGACACTAGGACACTGGGACACTGGGGCACTGAGACACAGAGACACTAGGACACTGGGACACTGGGACACTGAGACACAGGGACACTAGGACACTGGGACACTGGGACACTGAGACACAGAGACACTAGGACACTGGGACACTGGGACACTGAGGCACAGACACACTAGGACACTGGGACACTGAGACACTGAAACACTGAGACACTAGGACACTGGGACACTGGGACACTGGGACACTGAGACACAGAGACACTGGGACACTGAGACACAGAGACACTAGGACACTAGGACACTGGGACACTGAGACACAGAGACACTAGGACACTGGGACACTGGGACACTGAGGCACAGACACACTAGGACACTGGGACACTGGGACACTGAGACACTGGGACACTGAGACATAGAGACACTAGGACACAAGGACACTGTGACACTGAGACACAGAGACACTGGGACACTGAGACATAGAGACGCTAGGACACAAGGACACTGGGACACTGAGACACTGAGACAGAGAGACACTAGAACACTGAGACTCAGAGACACTAGGACACTAGGACACTGGGACACTGAGACACTGAGACACAGACACACTAGGACACTGGGACACTGAGATACTGAGACACAGAGACACTAGGACACTGGGGCACTGGGACACTGAGACACAGAGACACTAGAACACTGGGACACAGTGACACTGAGACACAGAGACACTGGGACACTGGGACACAGAGACACTAGGACTCTGAGACACAGAGACACAGAGACACTGGGACACTGAGATACTGAGACACAGAGACACAGAGACACTCGGACACTGGGACACTGAGACACAGAGACACTAGGACACTGGGACACTGGGACACTGGGACACTGAGACAGAGAGACACTAGGACACTGAGACACAGAGACACTCGGACACTGGGACACTGAGACACAGAGACACTAGGACACTGGGACACAGGGGCACTGAGACACAGAGACACAGAGACACTAGGACACTGGGACACTGGGACACTGGGACACTGCGACACAGAAACACTAGGACACTAGGACACTGGGACACTGAGACACTGAGACACAGAGACACTAGGACACTGGGACACTGAGACACTGAGACACAGAGACACTAGGACACTGGGGCACTGGGACACTGAGACACAGAGACACTAGGACACTGGGACACAGTGAAACTGAGACACAGAGACACTGGGACACTGGGACACAGAGACACTGGGACACAGAGACACAGAGACACAGAGACACTGGGACACTGAGACACAGAGAGACTGGGACACTGAGACATAGAGACACTAGGACACTAGGACACTGGGACACTGAGACACTGAGACACAGAGACACTAGGACACTGGGACACTGAGATACAGAGACAGTAAGACACTGGGACACTGGGACACTGAGACACTAGGACACTAGGACACTGGGACACTGAGACACTGAGACACAGAGACACTAGGACACTGGGGCACTGGGACACTGAGACACAGAGACGCTAGGACACTAGGACACTGAGACACTAGGACACTGTGACACGGGGACACTGAGACACAGAGCAAATGGGACACTGGGACACTGGGACACTAGGACACTGAGACACAGAGACACAGAGACTCTGGGACACTGAGATACTGAGACACAGAGACACAGAGACACTCGGACACTTGAACACTGAGACACTGAGACACAGAGACACTAGGACACTAGGACACTGGGACACTGGGACACTGAGACACTGAGACAGAGAGACACTAGGACACTGGGACACAGAGACACAGAGACACTAGGACACTAGGACACTGGTACACTGAGACACTGAGACACAGAGACACTAGGACACTAGGACACTGGGACACTGGGACACTGAGACACTGAGACAGAGAGACACTCGGACACTGGGACACTGAGACACAGAGACACTAGGACACTAGGACACTGGGACACTGAGACACAGAGACACTAGGACACTGGGACACTGGGGCACTGAGACACAGAGACACTAGGACACTAGGACACTGGGACACTGGGACACTGAGACACTGAGACACTAGGACAATAGAACACTGGGACTCTGAGACACAGAGACACTGGGACACTGAGACATAGAGACACTAGGACACTAGGACACTGTGACACTGAGACACTGAGACACTGAGACACAGAGACACTAGGACACTGGGACACTGAGACACTAGGCCACTGGGACACTGAGACACAGAGACACTAGGACACTAGGACACTGGGACACTGAGACACAGAGACACTAGGACACTGGGACACTGGGGCACTGAGACACAGAGACACTAGGACACTAGGACACTGGGACACTGGGACACTGAGACACTGAGACACTAGGACAATAGAACACTGGGACTCTGAGACACAGAGACACTGGGACACTGAGACATAGAGACACTAGGACACTAGGACACTGTGACACTGAGACACTGAGACACTGAGACACAGAGACACTAGGACACTGGGACACTGAGACACTAGGCCACTGGGACACTGAGACACAGAGACACTAGGACACTAGGACACTGGGACACTGAGACACAGAGACACTAGGACACTGGGGCACTGGGACACTGAGGCACAGACACACTAGGACACTAGGACACGAGGACACTGGGACACTGTGACACGGGGACACTGAGACACAGAGGAAATGGGACACTGGGACACTAGGACACTGAGACACAGAGACACAGAGACACTGGGACACTGAGATACTGAGACACAGAGACACTCGGACACTTGAACACTGAGACACTGAGACACAGAGACACTAGGACACTAGGACACTGGGACACTGGGACACTGAGACACTGAGACAGAGAGACACTAGGACACTGGGACACAGAGACACAGAGACACTAGGACACTAGGACACTGGTACACTGAGACACTGAGACACAGAGACAGAGAGACACTCGGACACTGGGACACTGAGACACAGAGACACTAGGACACTAGGACACTGGGACACTGAGACACAGAGACACTAGGACACTGGGACACTGGGGCACTGAGACACAGAGACACTAGGACACTAGGACACTGGGACACTGGGACACTGAGACACTGAGACACTAGGACAATAGAACACTGGGACTCTGAGACACAGAGACACTGGAACACTGAGACATAGAGACACTAGGACACTAGGACACTGTGACACTGAGACACAGAGACACTAGGACACTGGGACACTGGGGCACTGAGACACAGAGACACTAGGACACTAGGACACTGGGACACTGGGACACTGAGACACTGAGACACTAGGACAATAGAACACTGGGACTCTGAGACACAGAGACACTGGAACACTGAGACATAGAGACACTAGGACACTAGGACACTGTGACACTGAGACACTGAGACACTGAGACACAGAGACACTAGGACACTGGGACACTGAGACACTAGGACACTGGGACACTGAGACACAGAGACACTAGGACACTAGGACACTGGGACACTGGGACACTGAGACATAGAGACACTAGGACACTAGGACACTGTGACACTGAGACACTGAGACACAGAGACACTAGGACACTGGGACACAGAGACACTAGGATACTAGGACACTGGGACACTGGGACACTGAGACACTGAGACACAGGGACACTGGGGCACTGGGACACTGAGACACTGAGACACAGAGACAGTAGAACACTGGGACACTGGGGCACAGAGACACTAGGACCCTAGGACACTGGGACACTGAGACACTAGGACACTGGGACACTGGGACACTGGGACACTGAGACACAGAGACACTAGGACACTAGGACACTGAGACACTGAGACACAGAGACACTAGGACACTGGGGCACTGGGACACTGAGATACTGAGATACAGAGACACAGAAACACTCTGAGACCGGGACACAGAGACACAGAAACACTCAGACACTGGGACATTGAGACAGAGAGACACTAGGACACTGGGACACTGAGATACTGAGACACTGGGACACTGAGACATAGAGACACTAGGACACTAGGACACTGGGACACTGGGACACAGAGACACTGGGACACTGAGACACAGGGACACAGAGACACAGACACACTCGGACACTGGTACACTGTGACACAGAGACACTAGGACACTAGGTCACTGGGACACTGAGACACAGAGACACTAGGACACTGGGACACTGGGACACAGAGACACTAGGACACTAGGACACTGGGACACTGGGACACTGAGACACAGAGACACTAGGACACTGGGACACTGAGACACAGAGACACTAGGACACTAGGACACTGGGACACTGCGACACTGAGACACAGAGACACTGGGACACTGAGATACTGAGACACAGAGACACAGAAACACTCGGACACTGGGACACTGAGACACAGAGACACTAGGACACTAGGACACTGGGACATTGAGACAGAGAGACACTAGGACACTAGGACACTGAGACACTAGGACACTGTGACACAGGGACACAGAGACACAGAGAAAATGGGACACTGGGACACTGAGACACTAGGACACTGGGACACTGAGACACTGAGACACAGGGACACTAGGACACTGGGACACTGAGACACAGAGACAGTAGGACACTGGGACACTGGGACACTAGGACACTAGGACACTGGGACACTGAGACACAGAGACACTAGGACACTGGGGCACTGGGACAATGAGACACAGAGACACTAGGACACTAGGACACTGAGACACTAGGACACTGTGACACAGGGACACTGAGACACAGAGAAAATGGGACACTGGGACACTGAGACAATAGGACACTGAGACACAGAGACACAGAGACACTGGGACACTGAGATACTGAGACACAGAACACAGAGACACTCGGACACTGGGACACTGAGACACTGAGACACTGAGACACAGAGACACTAGGACACTAGGACACTGGGACACTGAGACACAGAGACACGAGGACACTGGGACACTGGGGCACTGAGACACAGAGACACTAGGACACTAGGACACTGGGACACTGAGACACAGGGACACTCGGACACTGGGACACTGGGACACAGAGACACTAGGACACTGGGAGACTGGGACACTGAGGCACAGACACACTAGGACACTGGGACACTGGGACACTGAGACACTGAGACACTAGGACACTGGGACACTGGGACACTGAGACACAGAGACACTAGGACACTGGGACACTGAGACACAGAGACACTAGGACACTGTGACACTGGGACACTGAGACACTAGGACAGTGGGACACTGGGACACTGAGACACAGAGACACTCGGACACTGGGACACTGGGACACTGAGGCACAGACACACTAGGACACTGGGACACTGAGACACTGAGACACTGAGACACTAGGACACTGGGACACTGGGACACTGAGACACAGAGACACTGGGACACTGAGACATAGAGACACTAGGACACAAGGACATTGTGACACTGAGACACTAGGACACTGGGACACTGGGACACTGAGACACAGAGACACTCGGACACTGGGACACTGGGACACTGAGGCACAGACACACTAGGACACTGGGACACTGAGACACTGAGACACTGAGACACTAGGACACTGGGACACTGGGACACTGAGACACAGAGACACTGGGACACTGAGACATAGAGACACTAGGACACAAGGACATTGTGACACTGAGACACTAGGACACTGGGACACTGAGACACTGAGACACAGAGACACTAGGACACTAGGACACTGGGACACTGAGACACAGAGACACTAGGACACTGGGACACTGGGGCACTGAGACACAGAGACACTAGGACACTAGGACACTGGGACACTGGGACACTGAGACACAGAAACACTAGGACACTGGGACACTGGGACACTGAGGCACAGACACACTAGGACACTAGGACACTGGGACACTGGGACACTGAGACACTGAGACACTAGGACAATAGAACACTGGGACTCTGAGACACAGAGACACTGGGACACTGAGACATAGAGACACTAGGACACTAGGACACTGTGACACTGAGACACTGAGACACAGAGACACTAGGACACTGGGACACTGAGACACTGGGACACTGGGACACTGGGACACTGAGACACAGAGACACTAGGACACTAGGACACTGGGACACTGAGACACAGAGATACTAGGACACTGGGGCACTGGGACACTGAGGCACAGACACACTAGGACACTAGGACACGAGGACACTGGGACACTGAGACACTGAGACACTCGGACACTGGGACACTGAGACACAGAGACACAGAGACACTGGGACACTGAGATACTGAGACACAGAGACACAGAGACACTCGGACACTGGGACACTGAGACACTGAGACACAGAGACACGAGGACACTAGGACACTGGGACACTGGGACACTGAGACACTGAGACAGAGAGACACTAGGACACTGGGACACTGAGACACAGAGACACTAGGACACTAGGACACTGGGACACTGAGACACAGAGACACTAGGACACTGGGACACTGGGGCACTGAGACACAGAGACACTAGGACACTGGGACACTGGGACACTGAGACACAGGGACACTAGGACACTGGGACACTGGGACACTGAGACACAGAGACACTAGGACACTGGGACACTGGGACACTGAGGCACAGACACACTAGGACACTGGGACACTGAGACACTGAAACACTGAGACACTAGGACACTGGGACACTGGGACACTGGGACACTGAGACACAGAGACACTGGGACACTGAGACACAGAGACACTAGGACACTAGGACACTGGGACACTGAGACACAGAGACACTAGGACACTGGGACACTGGGACACTGAGGCACAGACACACTAGGACACTGGGACACTGGGACACTGAGACACTGGGACACTGAGACATAGAGACACTAGGACACAAGGACACTGTGACACTGAGACACAGAGACACTGGGACACTGAGACATAGAGACGCTAGGACACAAGGACACTGGGACACTGAGACACTGAGACAGAGAGACACTAGAACACTGAGACTCAGAGACACTAGGACACTAGGACACTGGGACACTGAGACACTGAGACACAGACACACTAGGACACTGGGACACTGAGATACTGAGACACAGAGACACTAGGACACTGGGGCACTGGGACACTGAGACACAGAGACACTAGAACACTGGGACACAGTGACACTGAGACACAGAGACACTGGGACACTGGGACACAGAGACACTAGGACTCTGAGACACAGAGACACAGAGACACTGGGACACTGAGATACTGAGACACAGAGACACAGAGACACTCGGACACTGGGACACTGAGACACAGAGACACTAGGACACTGGGACACTGGGACACTGGGACACTGAGACAGAGAGACACTAGGACACTGAGACACAGAGACACTCGGACACTGGGACACTGAGACACAGAGACACTAGGACACTGGGACACAGGGGCACTGAGACACAGAGACACAGAGACACTAGGACACTGGGACACTGGGACACTGGGACACTGCGACACAGAAACACTAGGACACTAGGACACTGGGACACTGAGACACTGAGACACAGAGACACTAGGACACTGGGACACTGAGACACTGAGACACAGAGACACTAGGACACTGGGGCACTGGGACACTGAGACACAGAGACACTAGGACACTGGGACACAGTGAAACTGAGACACAGAGACACTGGGACACTGGGACACAGAGACACTGGGACACAGAGACACAGAGACACAGAGACACTGGGACACTGAGATACTGAGACACAGAGACACAGAGACACTCGGACACTGGGACACTGAGACACAGAGACACTAGGACACGGGGACACTGGGACACTAAGACACTGAGACAGAGAGACACTAGAACACTGAGACACAGAGACACTCGGACACTGGGACACTGAGACACAGAGACACTAGGACACTGGGACACAGGGGCACTGAGACACAGAGACACTAGGACACTAGGACACTGGGACACTGAGACACTAGGACACTGGGACACTGGGACACTGAGACACAGAGACACTAGGACACTAGGACACTGGGACACTGAGACACAGAGACACTAGGACACTGGATCACTGGGACACTGAGGCACAGACACACTAGGACACTAGGACACGAGGACACTGGGACACTGAGACACTGAGACACTGAGACACTAGGACAATAGGACACTGGGACACTGAGACACAGAGACACTGGGACACTAGGACACTGGGATACTGAGACACAGAGACACTAGGACACTGGATCACTGGGACACTGAGGCACAGACACACTAGGACACTAGGACACGAGGACACTAGGACACTGAGACACTGAGACACTAGGACAATAGGACACTGGGACACTGAGACACAGAGACACTGGGACACTGAGACATAGAGACACTAGGACACTGGGACACTGGGACACAGAGACACTGGGACACTGAGACACTGGGACACAGAGACACAGACACACTCTGACACTGGTACACAGAGACACTAGGACACTAGGTCACTGGGACACTGAGACACAGAGACACTAGGACACTGGGACACTGGGACACAGAGACACTAGGACACTGGGACACTGGGACACTGAGACACAGAGACACTAGGACACTGGGACACTGAGACACAGAGGCACTAGGACACCAGGACACTGGGACACTGGGACACTGAGACACAGAGACACTGGGAAACTGGGACACTGAGATACTGAGACACAGAGACATTAGGACTCTGGGACACTGGGACACTGAGGCACAGAGACACTAGGACACGAGGACACTGGGACACTGAGACACTAGGACACTGGGACACTGGGACACTGAGACACAGAGACACTCGGACACTAGGACACTGGGACACTGAGACACAGAGACACTAGGACACTAGGACACTGGGACACTGAGGCACAGACACACTAGGACACTAGGACACGAGGACACTGGGACACTGAGACACAGAGACACTAGGACACTGGGACACTGGGACACAGAGACACTAGGACACTAGGACACTGGGACACTGGGACACTGAGACACAGAGACACTAGGACACTGGGACACTGAGACACAGAGACACTAGGACACTAGGACACTGGGACACTGCGACACTGAGACACAGAGACACTGGGACACTGAGATACTGAGACACAGAGACACAGAAACACTCGGACACTGGGACACTGAGACACAGAGACACTAGGACACTAGGACACTGGGACATTGAGACAGAGAGACACTAGGACACTAGGACACTGAGACACTAGGACACTGTGACACAGGGACACAGAGACACAGAGAAAATGGGACACTGGGACACTGAGACACTAGGACACTGGGACACTGAGACACTGAGACACAGGGACACTAGGACACTGGGACACTGAGACACAGAGACAGTAGGACACTGGGACACTGGGACACTAGGACACTAGGACACTGGGACACTGAGACACAGAGACACTAGGACACTGGGGCACTGGGACAATGAGACACAGAGACACTAGGACACTAGGACACTGAGACACTAGGACACTGTGACACAGGGACACTGAGACACAGAGAAAATGGGACACTGGGACACTGAGACAATAGGACACTGAGACACAGAGACACAGAGACACTGGGACACTGAGATACTGAGACACAGAACACAGAGACACTCGGACACTGGGACACTGAGACACTGAGACACTGAGACACAGAGACACTAGGACACTAGGACACTGGGACACTGAGACACAGAGACACGAGGACACTGGGACACTGGGGCACTGAGACACAGAGACACTAGGACACTAGGACACTGGGACACTGAGACACAGGGACACTCGGACACTGGGACACTGGGACACAGAGACACTAGGACACTGGGAGACTGGGACACTGAGGCACAGACACACTAGGACACTGGGACACTGGGACACTGAGACACTGAGACACTAGGACACTGGGACACTGGGACACTGAGACACAGAGACACTAGGACACTGGGACACTGAGACACAGAGACACTAGGACACTGTGACACTGGGACACTGAGACACTAGGACACTGGGACACTGGGACACTGAGACACAGAGACACTCGGACACTGGGACACTGGGACACTGAGGCACAGACACACTAGGACACTGGGACACTGAGACACTGAGACACTAGGACACTGGGACACTGGGACACTGAGACACAGAGACACTGGGACACTGAGACATAGAGACACTAGGACACAAGGACATTGTGACACTGAGACACTAGGACACTGGGACACTGGGACACTGAGACACAGAGACACTCGGACACTGGGACACTGGGACACTGAGGCACAGACACACTAGGACACTGGGACACTGAGACACTGAGACACTGAGACACTAGGACACTGGGACACTGGGACACTGAGACACAGAGACACTGGGACACTGAGACATAGAGACACTAGGACACAAGGACATTGTGACACTGAGACACTAGGACACTGGGACACTGAGACACTGAGACACAGAGACACTAGGACACTAGGACACTGGGACACTGAGACACAGAGACACTAGGACACTGGGACACTGGGGCACTGAGACACAGAGACACTAGGACACTAGGACACTGGGACACTGGGACACTGAGACACAGAAACACTAGGACACTGGGACACTGGGACACTGAGGCACAGACACACTAGGACACTAGGACACTGGGACACTGGGACACTGAGACACTGAGACACTAGGACAATAGAACACTGGGACTCTGAGACACAGAGACACTGGGACACTGAGACATAGAGACACTAGGACACTAGGACACTGTGACACTGAGACACAGAGACACTAGGACACTGGGACACTGAGACACTGGGACACTGGGACACTGAGACACAGAGACACTAGGACACTAGGACACTGGGACACTGAGACACAGAGATACTAGGACACTGGGGCACTGGGACACTGAGGCACAGACACACTAGGACACTAGGACACGAGGACACTGGGACACTGAGACACTGAGACACTCGGACACTGGGACACTGAGACACAGAGACACAGAGACACTGGGACACTGAGATACTGAGACACAGAGACACAGAGACACTCGGACACTGGGACACTGAGACACTGAGACACAGAGACACGAGGACACTAGGACACTGGGACACTGGGACACTGAGACACTGAGACAGAGAGACACTAGGACACTGGGACACTGAGACACAGAGACACTAGGACACTAGGACACTGGGACACTGAGACACAGAGACACTAGGACACTGGGACACTGGGGCACTGAGACACAGAGACACTAGGACACTGGGACACTGGGACACTGAGACACAGGGACACTAGGACACTGGGACACTGGGACACTGAGACACAGAGACACTAGGACACTGGGACACTGGGACACTGAGGCACAGACACACTAGGACACTGGGACACTGAGACACTGAAACACTGAGACACTAGGACACTGGGACACTGGGACACTGGGACACTGAGACACAGAGACACTGGGACACTGAGACACAGAGACACTAGGACACTAGGACACTGGGACACTGAGACACAGAGACACTAGGACACTGGGACACTGGGACACTGAGGCACAGACACACTAGGACACTGGGACACTGGGACACTGAGACACTGGGACACTGAGACATAGAGACACTAGGACACAAGGACACTGTGACACTGAGACACAGAGACACTGGGACACTGAGACATAGAGACGCTAGGACACAAGGACACTGGGACACTGAGACACTGAGACAGAGAGACACTAGAACACTGAGACTCAGAGACACTAGGACACTAGGACACTGGGACACTGAGACACTGAGACACAGACACACTAGGACACTGGGACACTGAGATACTGAGACACAGAGACACTAGGACACTGGGGCACTGGGACACTGAGACACAGAGACACTAGAACACTGGGACACAGTGACACTGAGACACAGAGACACTGGGACACTGGGACACAGAGACACTAGGACTCTGAGACACAGAGACACAGAGACACTGGGACACTGAGATACTGAGACACAGAGACACAGAGACACTCGGACACTGGGACACTGAGACACAGAGACACTAGGACACTGGGACACTGGGACACTGGGACACTGAGACAGAGAGACACTAGGACACTGAGACACAGAGACACTCGGACACTGGGACACTGAGACACAGAGACACTAGGACACTGGGACACAGGGGCACTGAGACACAGAGACACAGAGACACTAGGACACTGGGACACTGGGACACTGGGACACTGCGACACAGAAACACTAGGACACTAGGACACTGGGACACTGAGACACTGATACACAGAGACACTAGGACACTGGGACACTGAGACACTGAGACACAGAGACACTAGGACACTGGGGCATTGGGACACTGAGACACAGAGACACTAGGACACTGGGACACAGTGAAACTGAGACACAGAGACACTGGGACACTGGGACACAGAGACACTGGGACACAGAGACACAGAGACACAGAGACACTGGGACACTGAGATACTGAGACACAGAGACACAGAGACACTCGGACACTGGGACACTGAGACACAGAGACACTAGGACACGGGGACACTGGGACACTAAGACACTGAGACAGAGAGACACTAGAACACTGAGACACAGAGACACTCGGACACTGGGACACTGAGACACAGAGACACTAGGACACTGGGACACAGGGGCACTGAGACACAGAGACACTAGGACACTAGGACACTGGGACACTGAGACACTAGGACACTGGGACACTGGGACACTGAGACACAGAGACACTAGGACACTAGGACACTGGGACACTGAGACACAGAGACACTAGGACACTGGATCACTGGGACACTGAGGCACAGACACACTAGGACACTAGGACACGAGGACACTGGGACACTGAGACACTGAGACACTGAGACACTAGGACAATAGGACACTGGGACACTGAGACACAGAGACACTGGGACACTAGGACACTGGGATACTGAGACACAGAGACACTAGGACACTGGATCACTGGGACACTGAGGCACAGACACACTAGGACACTAGGACACGAGGACACTAGGACACTGAGACACTGAGACACTAGGACAATAGGACACTGGGACACTGAGACACAGAGACACTGGGACACTGAGACATAGAGACACTAGGACACTGGGACACTGGGACACAGAGACACTGGGACACTGAGACACTGGGACACAGAGACACAGACACACTCTGACACTGGTACACAGAGACACTAGGACACTAGGTCACTGGGACACTGAGACACAGAGACACTAGGACACTGGGACACTGGGACACAGAGACACTAGGACACTGGGACACTGGGACACTGAGACACAGAGACACTAGGACACTGGGACACTGAGACACAGAGGCACTAGGACACCAGGACACTGGGACACTGGGACACTGAGACACAGAGACACTGGGAAACTGGGACACTGAGATACTGAGACACAGAGACATTAGGACTCTGGGACACTGGGACACTGAGGCACAGAGACACTAGGACACGAGGACACTGGGACACTGAGACACTAGGACACTGGGACACTGGGACACTGAGACACAGAGACACTCGGACACTAGGACACTGGGACACTGAGACACAGAGACACTAGGACACTAGGACACTGGGACACTGAGGCACAGACACACTAGGACACTAGGACACGAGGACACTGGGACACTGAGACACTGAGACACTGAGACACTAGGACAATAGGACACTGGGACACTGAGACACAGAGACACTGGGACACTAGGACACTGGGATACTGAGACACAGACACTAGGACACTGGATCACTGGGACACTGAGGCACAGACACACTAGGACACTAGGACACGAGGACACTGGGACACTGAGACACTGAGACACTAGGACAATAGGACACTGGGACACTGAGACACAGAGGCACTGGGACACTGAGACACTGGGACACAGAGACACAGACACACTCTGACACTGGTACACAGAGACACTAGGACACTAGGTCACTGGGACACTGAGACACAGAGACACTGGGACACTGGGACACTGGGACACAGAGACACTAGGACACTAGGACACTGGGACACTGGGACACTGAGACACAGAGACACTAGGACACTAGGACACGAGGACACTGGGACACTGAGACACTGAGACACTAGGACAATAGGACACTGGGACACTGAGACACAGAGACACTGGGACACTGAGACACTGGGACACAGAGACACAGACACACTCTGACACTGGTACACAGAGACACTAGGACACTAGGTCACTGGGACACTGAGACACAGAGACACTGGGACACTGGGACACTGGGACACAGAGACACTAGGACACTAGGACACTGGGACACTGGGACACTGAGACACAGAGACACTAGGACACTGGGACACTGAGACACAGAGACACTAGGACACTAGGACACTGGGACACTGGGACACAGAGACACTGGGACACTGGGACACTGAGATACTGAGACACAGAGACATTAGGACACTGGGACACTGGGACACTGAGGCACAGACACACTAGGACACTCGGACACTGGGACACTGGGACACTGAGACACTAGGACACTAGGACACTGTGAAACTGAGACACTGAGACACTGAGACACAGAGACACTAGGACACTGGGACACTGAGACACTAGGACACTGGGACACTGGGACACTGAGACACAGAGACACTAGGACACTAGGACACTGGGACACTGAGACACAGAGACACTAGAACACTGGGGCACTGGGACACTGAGGCACAGACACACTAGGACACTAGGACACGAGGACACTGGGACACTGAGACACTGAGACAGAGAGACACTAGGACACTGGGACACTGAGACACAGAGACACTAGGACACTAGGACACTGGGACACTGAGACACAGAGACACTAGGACACTGGGACACTGGGACACTGAGACACAGAGACACTAGGACACTGGGACACTGGGACACTGAGGCACAGACACACTAGGACACTGGGACACTGGGACACTGAGACACTAGGACACTGGGACACTGGGACACTGGGACACTGAGACACAGAGACACTAGGACACTGGAACACTGAGACACAGAGACACTAGGACACTGGGGCACTGAGACACAGAGACACTAGGACACTGGGACACTGGGACACTGAGACACAGAGACACTAGGACACTGGGACACTGGGACACTGAGACACAGAGACACTAGGACACTGGGACACTGGGACACTGAGGCACAGACACACTAGGACACTGGGACACTGGGACACTGAGACACTGGGACACTGAGACATTGAGACACTAGGACACAAGGACACTGTGACACTGGGACACTGAGACACAGAGACACTAGGACACTGGGACACTGGGACACTGAGGCACAGACACACTAGGACACTGGGACACTGGGACACTGAGACACTGGGACACTGAGACATTGAGACACTAGGACACAAGGACACTGTGACACTGAGACACAGAGACACTGGGACACTGAGACATAGAGACACTAGGACACAAGGACACTGGGACACTGAGACACTGAGACAGAGAGACACTAGAACACTGAGACACAGAGACACTAGGACACTAGGACACTGGGACACTGAGACACTGAGACACAGACACACTAGGACACTGGGACACTGAGATACTGAGACACAGAGACACTAGGACACTGGGGCACTGGGACACTGAGACACAGAGACACTAGAACACTGGGACACAGTGACACTGAGACACAGAGACACTGGGACACTGGGACACAGAGACACTAGGACTCTGAGACACAGAGACACAGAGACACTGGGACACTGAGATACTGAGACACAGAGACACAGAGACACTCGGACACTGGGACACTGAGACACAGAGACACTAGGACACTGGGACACTGGGACACTGGGACACTGAGACAGAGAGACACTAGGACACTGAGACACAGAGACACTCGGACACTGGGACACTGAGACACAGAGACACTAGGACACTGGGACACAGGGGCACTGAGACACAGAGACACTAGGACACTGGGACACTGGGACACTGGGACACTGCGACACAGAAACACTAGGACACTAGGACACTGGGACACTGAGATACTGAGACACAGAGACACTAGGACACTGGGACACTGAGACACTGAGACACAGAGACACTAGGACACTGGGGCACTGGGACACTGAGACACAGAGACACTAGGACACTGGGACACAGTGAAACTGAGACACAGAGACACTGGGACACTGGGACACAGAGACACTGGGACACAGAGACACAGAGACACAGAGACACTGGGACACTGAGATACTGAGACACAGAGACACAGAGACACTCGGACACTGGGACACTGAGACACAGAGACACTAGGACACGGGGACACTGGGACACTGAGACACTGAGACAGAGAGACACTAGAACACTGAGACACAGAGACACTCGGACACTGGGACACTGAGACACAGAGACACTAGGACACTAGGACACTGGGACACTGAGACACAGAGACACTAGGACACTGGATCACTGGGACACTGAGGCACAGACACACTAGGACACTAGGACACGAGGACACTGGGACACTGAGACACTGAGACACTGAGACACTAGGACAATAGGACACTGGGACACTGAGACACAGAGACACTGGGACACTAGGACACTGGGATACTGAGACACAGAGACACTAGGACACTGGATCACTGGGACACTGAGGCACAGACACACTAGGACACTAGGACACGAGGACACTAGGACACTGAGACACTGAGACACTAGGACAATAGGACACTGGGACACTGAGACACAGAGACACTGGGACACTGAGACATAGAGACACTAGGACACTGGGACACTGGGACACAGAGACACTGGGACACTGAGACACTGGGACACAGAGACACAGACACACTCTGACACTGGTACACAGAGACACTAGGACACTAGGTCACTGGGACACTGAGACACAGAGACACTAGGACACTGGGACACTGGGACACAGAGACACTAGGACACTGGGACACTGGGACACTGAGACACAGAGACAGTAGGACACTGGGACACTGGGACACTAGGACACTAGGACAATGGGACACTGAGACACAGAGACACTAGGACACTGGGGCACTGGGACACTGAGACACAGAGACACTAGGACACTAGGACACTGAGACACTAGGACACTGTGACACAGGGACACTGAGACACAGAGAAAATGGGACACTGGGACACTGAGACACTAGGACACTGAGACACAGAGACACAGAGACACTGGGACACTGAGATACTGAGACACAGAGACACAGAGACACTCGGACACTGGGACACTGAGACACTGAGACACAGAGACACTAGGACACTAGGACACTGGGACACTGGGACACTGAGACACTGAGACAGAGAGACACTAGGACACTGGGACACTGAGACACAGAGACACTAGGACACTAGGACACTGAGACACAGAGACACTGGGACACTGAGATACTGAGACACTAGGACACTGGGGCAGTGGGACACTGAGGCACAGACACACTAGGACACTAGGACACTCGGACACTGGGACACTGAGACACTGAGACACAGAGACACGAGGACACTGGGACACTGGGACACTGCGACACAGAGACACTAGGACACTTGGACACTGGGACACTGAGACACTGAGACACAGAGATACTAGGACACTGGGACACTGAGACACTGAGACACAGAGACACTAGGACACTGGGGCACTGGGACACTGAGACACAGAGACACTAGAACACCAGGACACTGAGACACTAGGACACTGGGACACAGTGACACTGAGACACAGAGACACTGGGACACTGGGACACTGAGACACTAGGACACTGAGACACAGAGACACAGAGACACAGAGACACTGGGACACTGAGATACTGAGACACAGAGACACAGAGACACTCGGACACTGGGACACTGGGACACTGGGACACTGCGACACAGAAACACTAGGACACTAGGACACTGGGACACTGAGACACTGAGACACAGAGACACTAGGACACTGGGACACTGAGACACTGAGACACAGAGACACTAGGACACTGGGGCACTGGGACACTGAGACACAGAGACACTAGGACACTGGGACACAGTGAAACTGAGACACAGAGACACTGGGACACTGGGACACAGAGACACTGGGACACAGAGACACAGAGACACAGAGACACTGGGACACTGAGATACTGAGACACAGAGACACAGAGACACTCGGACACTGGGACACTGAGACACAGAGACACTAGGACACGGGGACACTGGGACACTGAGACACTGAGACAGAGAGACACTAGAACACTGAGACACAGAGACACTCGGACACTGGGACACTGAGACACTAGGACACTGGGACACAGGGGCACTGAGACACAGAGACACTAGGACACTAGGACACTGGGACACTGAGACACTAGGACACTGGGACACTGAGACACAGAGACACTAGGACACTAGGACACTGGGACACTGGGACACTGAGGCACAGACACACTAGGACACTGGGACACTGGGACACTGAGACACTGGGACACTGAGACATTGAGACACTAGGACACAAGGACACTGTGACACTGGGACACTGAGACACAGAGACACTAGGACACTGGGACACTGGGACACTGAGGCACAGACACACTAGGACACTGGGACACTGGGACACTGAGACACTGGGACACTGAGACATTGAGACACTAGGACACAAGGACACTGTGACACTGAGACACAGAGACACTGGGACACTGAGACATAGAGACACTAGGACACAAGGACACTGGGACACTGAGACACTGAGACAGAGAGACACTAGAACACTGAGACACAGAGACACTAGGACACTAGGACACTGGGACACTGAGACACTGAGACACAGACACACTAGGACACTGGGACACTGAGATACTGAGACACAGAGACACTAGGACACTGGGGCACTGGGACACTGAGACACAGAGACACTAGAACACTGGGACACAGTGACACTGAGACACAGAGACACTGGGACACTGGGACACAGAGACACTAGGACTCTGAGACGCAGAGACACAGAGACACTGGGACACTGAGATACTGAGACACAGAGACACAGAGACACTCGGACACTGGGACACTGAGACACAGAGACACTAGGACACTGGGACACTGGGACACTGGGACACTGAGACAGAGAGACACTAGGACACTGAGACACAGAGACACTCGGACACTGGGACACTGAGACACAGAGACACTAGGACACTGGGACACAGGGGCACTGAGACACAGAGACACAGAGACACTAGGACACTGGGACACTGGGACACTGGGACACTGCGACACAGAAACACTAGGACACTAGGACACTGGGACACTGAGACACTGAGACACAGAGACACTAGGACACTGGGACACTGAGACACTGAGACACAGAGACACTAGGACACTGGGGCACTGGGACACTGAGACACAGAGACACTAGGACACTGGGACACAGTGAAACTGAGACACAGAGACACTGGGACACTGGGACACAGAGACACTGGGACACAGAGACACAGAGACACAGAGACACTGGGACACTGAGATACTGAGACACAGAGACACAGAGACACTCGGACACTGGGACACTGAGACACAGAGACACTAGGACACGGGGACACTGGGACACTGAGACACTGAGACAGAGAGACACTAGAACACTGAGACACAGAGACACTCGGACACTGGGACACTGAGACACAAAGACACTAGGACACTGGGACACAGGGGCACTGAGACACAGAGACACTAGGACACTAGGACACTGGGACACTGAGACACTAGGACACTGGGACACTGGGACACTGAGACACAGAGACACTAGGACACTAGGACACTGGGACACTGAGACACAGAGACACTAGGACACTGGATCACTGGGACACTGAGGCACAGACACACTAGGACACTAGGACACGAGGACACTGGGACACTGAGACACTGAGACACTGAGACACTAGGACAATAGGACACTGGGACACTGAGACACAGAGACACTGGGACACTAGGACACTGGGATACTGAGACACAGAGACACTAGGACACTGGATCACTGGGACACTGAGGCACAGACACACTAGGACACTAGGACACGAGGACACTAGGACACTGAGACACTGAGACACTAGGACAATAGGACACTGGGACACTGAGACACAGAGACACTGGGACACTGAGACATAGAGACACTAGGACACTGGGACACTGGGACACAGAGACACTGGGACACTGAGACACTGGGACACAGAGACACAGACACACTCTGACACTGGTACACAGAGACACTAGGACACTAGGTCACTGGGACACTGAGACACAGAGACACTAGGACACTGGGACACTGGGACACAGAGACACTAGGACACTGGGACACTGGGACACTGAGACACAGAGACAGTAGGACACTGGGACACTGGGACACTAGGACACTAGGACAATGGGACACTGAGACACAGAGACACTAGGACACTGGGGCACTGGGACACTGAGACACAGAGACACTAGGACACTAGGACACTGAGACACTAGGACACTGTGACACAGGGACACTGAGACACAGAGAAAATGGGACACTGGGACACTGAGACACTAGGACACTGAGACACAGAGACACAGAGACACTGGGACACTGAGATACTGAGACACAGAGACACAGAGACACTCGGACACTGGGACACTGAGACACTGAGACACAGAGACACTAGGACACTAGGACACTGGGACACTGGGACACTGAGACACTGAGACAGAGAGACACTAGGACACTGGGACACTGAGACACAGAGACACTAGGACACTAGGACACTGAGACACAGAGACACTGGGACACTGAGATACTGAGACACTAGGACACTGGGGCAGTGGGACACTGAGGCACAGACACACTAGGACACTAGGACACTCGGACACTGGGACACTGAGACACTGAGACACAGAGACACGAGGACACTGGGACACTGGGACACTGCGACACAGAGACACTAGGACACTTGGACACTGGGACACTGAGACACTGAGACACAGAGATACTAGGACACTGGGACACTGAGACACTGAGACACAGAGACACTAGGACACTGGGGCACTGGGACACTGAGACACAGAGACACTAGAACACCAGGACACTGAGACACTAGGACACTGGGACACAGTGACACTGAGACACAGAGACACTGGGACACTGGGACACTGAGACACTAGGACACTGAGACACAGAGACACAGAGACACAGAGACACTGGGACACTGAGATACTGAGACACAGAGACACAGAGACACTCGGACACTGGGACACTGGGACACTGGGACACTGCGACACAGAAACACTAGGACACTAGGACACTGGGACACTGAGACACTGAGACACAGAGACACTAGGACACTGGGACACTGAGACACTGAGACACAGAGACACTAGGACACTGGGGCACTGGGACACTGAGACACAGAGACACTAGGACACTGGGACACAGTGAAACTGAGACACAGAGACACTGGGACACTGGGACACAGAGACACTGGGACACAGAGACACAGAGACACAGAGACACTGGGACACTGAGATACTGAGACACAGAGACACAGAGACACTCGGACACTGGGACACTGAGACACAGAGACACTAGGACACGGGGACACTGGGACACTGAGACACAGAGACACTCGGACACTGGGACACTGAGACACTAGGACACTGGGACACAGGGGCACTGAGACACAGAGACACTAGGACACTAGGACACTGGGACACTGAGACACTAGGACACTGGGACACTGGGACACTGAGACACAGAGACACTAGGACACTAGGACACTGGGACACTGAGACACAGAGACACTAGGACACTGGATCACTGGGACACTGAGGCACAGACACACTAGGACACTAGGACACGAGGACACTGGGACACTGAGACACAGAGACACTGGGACACTAGGACACTGGGATACTGAGACACAGAGACACTAGGACACTGGATCACTGGGACACTGAGGCACAGACACACTAGGACACTAGGACACGAGGACACTAGGACACTGAGACACTGAGACACTAGGACAATAGGACACTGGGACACTGAGACACAGAGACACTGGGACACTGAGACATAGAGACACTAGGACACTGGGACACTGGGACACAGAGACACTGGGACACTGAGACACTGGGACACAGAGACACAGACACACTCTGACACTGGTACACAGAGACACTAGGACACTAGGTCACTGGGACACTGAGACACAGAGACACTAGGACACTGGGACACTGGGATACTGAGACACAGAGACACTAGGACATTGGATCACTGGGACACTGAGGCACAGACACACTAGGACACTAGGACACGAGGACACTAGGACACTGAGACACTGAGACACTAGGACAATAGGACACTGGGACACTGAGACACAGAGACACTGGGACACTGAGACATAGAGACACTAGGACACTGGGACACTGGGACACAGAGACACTGGGACACTGAGACACTGGGACACAGAGACACAGACACACTCTGACACTGGTACACAGAGACACTAGGACACTAGGTCACTGGGACACTGAGACACAGAGACACTAGGACACTGGGACACTGGGACACAGAGACACTAGGACACTGGGGCACTGGGACACTGGGACACTGAGACACAGAGACACTAGGACACTGGGACACTGAGACACAGAGGCACTAGGACACTAGGACACTGGGACACTGGGACACTGAGACACAGAGACACTGGGAAACTGGGACACTGAGATACTGAGACACAGAGACATTAGGACTCTGGGACACTGGGACACTGAGGCACAGACACACTAGGACACTAGGACACTGGGACACTGGGACACTGAGACACTGAGACACTAGGACAATAGAACACTGGGACTCTGAGACACAGAGACACTGGGACACTGAGACATAGAGACACTAGGACACTAGGACACTGTGAAACTGAGACACTGAGACACTGAGACACAGAGACACTAGGACACTGGGACACTGAGACACTAGGACACTGGGACACTGGGACACTGAGACACAGAGACACTAGGACACTAGGACACTGGGACACTGAGACACAGAGACACTAGGACACTGGGGCACTGGGACACTGAGGCACAGACACACTAGGACACTAGGACACGAGGACACTGGGACACTGAGACACTGAGACACTAGGACAATAGGACACTGGGACACTGAGACACAGAGACACTGGGACACTGAGACATAGAGACACTAGGACACTAGGACACTGGGACACTGAGACACTGAGACACAGGGACACTAGGAAACTGGGACACTGAGACACAGAGACAGTAGGACACTGGGACACTGGGACACTAGGACACTAGGACAATGGGACACTGAGACACAGAGACACTAGGACACTGGGGCACTGGGACACTGAGACACAGAGACACTAGGACACTAGGACACTGAGACACTAGGACACTGTGACACAGGGACACTGAGACACAGAGAAAATGGGACACTGGGACACTGGGACACTGAGACACTAGGACACTGGGACACTGGGACACTGAGACACAGAGACACTAGGACACTAGGACACTGGGACACTGAGACACAGAGACAATAGGACACTGGATCACTGGGACACTGAGGCACAGACACACTAGGACACTAGGACACGAGGACACTGGGACACTGAGACACTGAGACACTGAGACACTAGGACAATAGGACACTGGGACACTGAGACACAGAGACACTGGGACACTAGGACACTGGGATACTGAGACACAGAGACACTCGGACACTGGATCACTGGGACACTGAGGCACAGACACACTAGGACACTAGGACACGAGGACACTAGGACACTGAGACACTGAGACACTAGGACAATAGGACACTGGGACACTGAGACACAGAGACACTGGGACGCTGAGACATAGAGACACTAGGACACTGGGACACTGGGACACAGAGACACTGGGACACTGAGACACTGGGACACAGAGACACAGACACACTCTGACACTGGTACACAGAGACACTAGGACACTAGGTCACTGGGACACTGAGACACAGAGACACTAGGACACTGGGACACTGGGACACAGAGACACTAGGACTCTAGGACACTGGGACACTGGGACACTGAGACACAGAGACACTAGGACACTGGGACACTGAGACACAGAGGCACTAGGACACTAGGACACTGGGACACTGGGACACTGAGACACAGAGACACTGGGAAACTGGGACACTGAGATACTGAGACACAGAGACATAAGGACTCTGGGACACTGGGACACTGAGGCACAGACACACTAGGACACTAGGACACTGGGACACTGGGACACTGAGACACTGAGACACTAGGACAATAGAACACTGGGACTCTGAGACACAGAGACACTGGGACACTGAGACATAGAGACACTAGGACACTAGGACACTGTGAAACTGAGACACTGAGACACTGAGACACAGAGACACTAGGACACTGGGACACTGAGACACTAGGACACTGGGACACTGGGACACTGAGACACAGAGACACTAGGACACTAGGACACTGGGACACTGAGACACAGAGACACTAGGACACTGGGGCACTGGGACACTGAGGCACAGACACACTAGGACACTAGGACACGAGGACACTGGGACACTGAGACACTGAGACACTAGGACACTGAGACACTGAGACACAGAGACACTAGGACACTGGGGCACTGGGACACTGAGACACAGAGACACTAGGACACTGGGACACAGTGAAACTGAGACACAGAGACACTGGGACACTGGGACACAGAGACACTGGGACACAGAGACACAGAGACACAGAGACACTGGGACACTGAGATACTGAGACACAGAGACACAGAGACACTCGGACACTGGGACACTGAGACACAGAGACACTAGGACACGGGGACACTGGGACACTGAGACACTGAGACAGAGAGACACTAGAACACTGAGACACAGAGACACAGAAACACTGGGACACTGAGACACAGAGACACTAGGACACTGGGACACAGGGGCACTGAGACACAGAGACACTAGGACACTAGGACACTGGGACACTGAGACACTAGGACACTGGGACACTGGGACACTGAGACACAGAGACACTAGGACACTAGGACACTGGGACACTGAGACACAGAGACAATAGGACACTGGATCACTGGGACACTGAGGCACAGACACACTAGGACACTAGGACACGAGGACACTGGGACACTGAGACACTGAGACACTGAGACACTAGGACAATAGGACACTGGGACACTGAGACACAGAGACACTGGGACACTAGGACACTGGGATACTGAGACACAGAGACACTCGGACACTGGATCACTGGGACACTGAGGCACAGACACACTAGGACACTAGGACACGAGGACACTAGGACACTGAGACACTGAGACACTAGGACAATAGGACACTGGGACACTGAGACACAGAGACACTGGGACGCTGAGACATAGAGACACTAGGACACTGGGACACTGGGACACAGAGACACTGGGACACTGAGACACTGGGACACAGAGACACAGACACACTCTGACACTGGTACACAGAGACACTAGGACACTAGGTCACTGGGACACTGAGACACAGAGACACTAGGACACTGGGACACTGGGACACAGAGACACTAGGACTCTAGGACACTGGGACACTGGGACACTGAGACACAGAGACACTAGGACACTGGGACACTGAGACACAGAGGCACTAGGACACTAGGACACTGGGACACTGGGACACTGAGACACAGAGACACTGGGAAACTGGGACACTGAGATACTGAGACACAGAGACATTAGGACTCTGGGACACTGGGACACTGAGGCACAGACACACTAGGACACTAGGACACTGGGACACTGGGACACTGAGACACTGAGACACTAGGACAATAGAACACTGGGACTCTGAGACACAGAGACACTGGGACACTGAGACATAGAGACACTAGGACACTAGGACACTGTGAAACTGAGACACTGAGATACTGAGACACAGAGACACTAGGACACTGGGACACTGAGACACTAGGACACTGGGACACTGGGACACTGAGACACAGAGACACTAGGACACTAGGACACTGGGACACTGAGACACAGAGACACTAGGACACTGGGGCACTGGGACACTGAGGCACAGACACACTAGGACACTAGGACACGAGGACACTGGGACACTGAGACACTGAGACACTAGGACAATAGGACACTGGGACACTGAGACACAGACACACTCTGACACTGGTACACAGAGACACTAGGACACTAGGTCACTGGGACACTGAGACACAGAGACACTAGGACACTGGGACACTGGGACACAGAGACACTAGGACACTGGGACACTGGGACACTGAGACACAGAGACACTAGGACACTGGGACACTGAGACACAGAGGCACTAGGACACTAGGACACTGGGACACTGGGACACTGAGACACAGAGACACTGGGAAACTGGGACACTGAGATACTGAGACACAGAGACATTAGGACTCTGGGACACTGGGACACTGAGGCACAGACACACTAGGACACTAGGACACTGGGACACTGGGACACTGAGACACTGAGACACTAGGACAATAGAACACTGGGACTCTGAGACACAGAGACACTGGGACACTGAGACATAGAGACACTAGGACACTAGGACACTGTGAAACTGAGACACTGAGACACTGAGACACAGAGACACTAGGACACTGGGACACTGAGACACTAGCACACTGGGACACTGGGACACTGAGACACAGAGACAGAGAGACACTAGGACACTGGGACACTGAGACACTAGGACACTAGGACACTGGGACACTGAGACACAGAGACGCTAGGACACTGGGGCACTGAGACACAGAGACACTAGGACACTAGGACACTGGGACACTGAGACACTGAGACACAGAGACACTAGGACACTAGGACACTGGGACACTGGGACACTGAGACACTGAGACAGAGAGACACTCGGACACCGGGACACTGAGACACAGAGACACTAGGACACTGGGACACTGGGACACAGAGACACTAGGACACTGGGACACTGGGACAATGAGGCACAGACACACTAGGACACTGGGACACTGGGACACTGTGACACTGAGACACTAGGACACTGGGACACTGGGACACTGAGACACAGAGACACTGGGACACTGAGACATAGAGACACTAGGACACTAGGACACTGTGACACTGAGACACTGAGACACAGAGACACTAGGACACTGGGACACTGAGACACTAGGATACTAGGACACTGGGACACTGGGACACTGAGACACTGAGACACAGGGACACTGGGGCACTGGGACACTGAGACACTGAGACACAGAGACAGTAGGACACTGGGACACTGGGGCACAGAGACACTAGGACACTAGGACACTGGGACACTGAGACACAGAGACACTAGGACACTGGGACACTGGGACACTGAGACACAGAGACACTAGGACACTGGGACACTGGGACACTGAGGCACAGACACACTAGGACACTAGGACACTGGGACACTGAGACACTGAGACACTAGGACACTGGAACACTGGGACACTGAGACACAGAGACACTGGGACACTGAGACATAGCGACAGTAGGACACTAGGACACTGTGACACTGAGACACTGAGACACAGAGACACTAGGACACTGGGACACAGAGACACTAGGATACTGGGACACTGGGACACTGGGACACTGAGACACTGAGACACAGGGACACTGGGGCACTGGGACACTGAGACACTGAGACACAGAGACAGTAGGACACTGGGACACGGAGACACGGAGGCACAGGGACATTAGGACACTGGGACACTGAGACGCAGAGATACTGGGACACGGTGACACGGAGACACTGGGACACTGAGACACCGAGACGCTAGGACACTGGGACACAGAGACACTAGCACACTGAGACTCTGAGACAGTGAGACACAGATACACTGGGGCCCTGGGGCACTGGGACACTGAGGCAGAGAGCCACTAGTACACTTGGAGACTGGGACACTGAGACACAGTGACACAGAGACACTGGGACACTGGGGCACTGGGACACTGTGACACTGTGACACTGTGTCACTGAGACACTAGGACACTGGGACACTGAGACACTGAGACACTGAGACACAGAGACAATAGGACACTGGTACACTGAGACACAGAGACACTGTGACACTGCGACATTGGGACATTGGGACACTAAGACACAGAGACGCAGAGACACTAGGGCCCTGGGACACTGGGACACTGGAACACTGAGACACAGACACAATAGGACACTGGGACACTGAGACACAGAGACACTAGGACACTGGGACACTGGGACACTGAGACACAGAGACACTAGGACACTGGGACACTGGGACACTGAGGCACAGACACACTAGGACACTAGGACACTAGGACACTGGGACACTGAGACACTGAGACACTAGGACACTGGGACACTGGGACACTGAGACACAGAGACACTGGGACACTGAGACATAGCGACAGTAGGACACTAGGACACTGTGACACTGAGACACTGAGACACAGAGACACTAGGACACTGGGACACAGAGACACTAGGATACTGGGACACTGGGACACTGGGACACTGAGACACTGAGACACAGAGACAGTAGGACACTGGGACACGGAGACACGGAGGCACAGGGACATTAGGACACTGGGACACTGAGACGCAGAGATACTGGGACACGGTGACACGGAGACACTGGGACACTGAGACACCGAGACGCTAGGACACTGGGACACAGAGACACTAGCACACTGAGACTCTGAGACAGTGAGACACAGATACACTGGGGCCCTGGGGCACTGGGACACTGAGGCAGAGAGCCACTAGTACACTTGGAGACTGGGACACTGAGACACAGTGACACAGAGACACTGGGACACTGGGGCACTGGGACACTGTGACACTGTGACACTGTGTCACTGAGACACTAGGACACTGGGACACTGAGACACTGAGACACTGAGACACAGAGACAATAGGACACTGGTACACTGAGACACAGAGACACTGTGACACTGCGACATTGGGACATTGGGACACTAAGACACAGAGACGCAGAGACACTAGGGCCCTGGGACACTGGGACACTGGAACACTGAGACACAGACACAATAGGACACTGGGACACTGAGACACAGAGACACAGAGACAGAGAGACATTGGGACACTGGGACACTGGGCCACTGAGACACAGAGACACAGAAACACTGGGACACTGGGACACTGGGACACTAAGAAACTGAGACATAGAGACACAGAGACACTGGGACACAGGGACACTGGGACACTGGGACACTGAGAAACTGAGACACAGACACAGAGACACAGAGACACAGGGACACTGGGACACTGGGACACAGAGACACTGGGATACTGAGACACAGTGACACGAGGAAACTGGGATACTGGGGCACAGAGACACTGGGACACAGAGGCACTGGTTCACTGGGACACTGGGCATTGGGGCACTGGGGCCCTGGGGCACAGAGACACTAGGGCACTGGGACACTGAGACACAGGGACACAGATACTCTGGGGCACTGGGACACTGGGACAGTGGGGCACTGAGACACAGAGGCATTGGGACACTGGAACACTGGGATGCTGGGATCCTGAGACATCAAGACACTGGGACAATGGACACTGGGACACTGAGGTGCAGAGACACAAAGGCACAGAGACACTGGGACACTGGGACACTGAGACACAGAGACACAGAGACACTGTGACACTCGGACACTGGGACACAGAGACAGAGAGACAGAGAGACAGCGTGACACTGGAACACTGGGACACTGGGACACTGAGGCACAGAGACACAAAGGCACAGAGACACTGGGACACTGGGACACTGAGACACAGAGACACAGAGACACTAGGAAACTGGGACACTGGGACACTGGAACACTGAGGCACAGAGCCACTGGGACACTGGGACACATAGACACTCGGACACTGGGACACTGGGCACTGTGGCACTGGGACACTGGGACACAGAGACACTGGGACACTGGGACATTGGGCACTGGGGCACAGAGACACTGGGGCACTGGGACACTGAGACACAGAGACACAGAGACACAGAGACTCTGGGACACTGGGACACAGAGACACTGGGACACTGAGACATAGAGACACTAGGACACTAGGACACTGTGACACTGAGACACTGAGACACAGAGACACTAGGACATTGGGACACTGAGACACTAGGACACTGGGACACTGGGACACAGAGACACTCGGACACTAGGACACTGGGACACTGAGACACAGAGACACTAGGACACTGGGGCACTGGGACACTGAGGCACAGACACACTAGGACACTAGGACACGAGGACACTGGGACACTGAGACACTGGGACACTGAGACATAGAGACATTAGGACACTAGGACACTGGGACACTGAGACACTGAGACACAGAGACACTAGGACACTGGGACACTGAGACACAGATACACTAGGACACTAGGACACTGGGACACTGAGACACTAGGACACTAGGACACTGGGACACTGAGACACTGAGACACAGAGACACTAGGACACTGGGGCACTGGGACACTGAGACACAGAGACACTAGGACACTAGGACACTGAGACACTAGGACACTGTGACACAGGGACACTGAGACACAGAGAAAATGGGACACTGGGACACTGAGACACTAGGACACTGAGACACGAGGACACTAGGACACTGGGACACTGAGACACTGAGACACAGAGACACTAGGACACTGGGACACAGAGACACTAGGATACTAGGACACTGGGACACTGGGACACTGAGACACTGAGACACAGGGACACTGGGGCATTGGGACACTGAGACACTGAGACACAGAGACAGTAGGACACTGGGACACTGGGGCACAGAGACACTAGGACACTAGGACACTGGGACACTGAGACACAGAGACACTAGGACACTGGGACACTGGGACACTGAGACACAGAGACACTAGGACACTGGGACACTGGGACACTGAGGCACAGACACATTAGGACACTAGGACACTAGGACACTGGGACACTGGGACACTGAGACACTGAGACACTAGGACACTGGGACACTGGGACACTGAGACACAGAGACACTGGGACACTGAGACATAGCGACACTAGGACACTAGGACACTGTGACACTGAGACACTGAGACACAGAGACACTAGGACACTGGGACACAGAGACACTAGGATACTGGGACACTGGGACACTGGGACACTGAGACACTGAGACACAGGGACACTGGGGCATGGGACACTGAGACACTGAGACACAGAGACAGTAGGACACTGGGACACGGAGACACGGAGGCACAGGGACATTAGGACACTGGGACACAGAGACGCAGAGACACTGGGACACGGTGACACGGAGACACTGGGACACTGAGACACCGAGACGCTAGGACACTGGGACACAGAGACACTCGCACACTGAGACTCTGAGACAGTGAGACACAGATACACTGGGGCCCTGGGGCACTGGGACACTGAGGCAGAGAGCCACTAGTACACTTGGAGACTGGGACACTGAGACACAGTGACACAGAGACACTGGGACACTGGGGCACTGGGACACTGTGACACTGTGACACTGTGTCACTGAGACACTAGGACACTGGGACACTGAGACACTGAGACACTGAGACACAGAGACAATAGGACACTGGTACACTGAGACACAGAGACACTGTGACACTGCGACATTGGGACATTGGGACACTAAGACACAGAGACGCAGAGACACTAGGGCCCTGGGACACTGGGACACTGGAACACTGAGACACAGACACAATAGGACACTGGGACACTGAGACACAGAGACACAGAGACAGAGAGACATTGGGACACTGGGACACTGGGACACTGGGCCACTGAGACACAGAGACACAGAGACACTGGGACACTGGGACACTGAGAAACTGAGACACAGAGACACAGAGACACTGGGACACTGGGACACTGGGACACTGAGAAACTGAGACACAGAGACACAGAGACACAGAGACACAGGGACACTGGGACACTGGGACACTGGGACACTGGGACACTGGGACACAGAGACACTGGGATACTGAGACACAGGGACACGAGGAAACTGGGATACTGGGGCACAGAGACACTGGGACACAGAGGCACTGGTTCACTGGGACACTGGGCATTGGGGCACTGGGGCCCTGGGGCACAGAGACACTAGGGCACTGGGACACTGAGACACAGGGACACAGAGACTCTGGGGCACTGGGACACTGGGACAGTGGGGCACTGAGACACAGAGGCATTGGGACACTGGAACACTGGGACGCTGGGATCCTGAGACATCAAGACACTGGGACAATGGACACTGGGACACTGAGGTGCAGAGACACAAAGGCACAGAGACACTGGGACACTGGGACACTGAGACACAGAGACACAGAGACACTGTGACACTCGGACACTGGGACACAGAGACAGAGAGACAGAGAGACAGCGTGACACTGGAACACTGGGACACTGGGACACTGAGGCACAGAGACACAAAGGCACAGAGACACAGAAACACTCGGACACTGGGACACTGAGACACAGAGACACAGAGACACTAGGAAACTGGGACACTGGGACACTGGAACACTGAGGCACAGAACCACTGGGACACTGGGACACATAGACACTCGGACACTGGGACACTGGGCACTGTGGCACTGGGACACTGGGACACAGAGACACTGGGACAATGGGACATTGGGCACTGGGGCACAGAGACACTGGGACACTGGGACACTGAGACACAGAGACACAGAGACTCTGGGACACTGGGACACAGAGACACTGGGACACTGAGACATAGAGACACTAGGACACTAGGACACTGTGACACTGAGCCACTGAGACACAGAGACACTAGGACACTGGGACACTGAGACACTAGGACACTGGGACACTGGGACACTGAGACACTGAGACACTAGGACACTAGGACACTGGGACACTGAGACACAGAGACACTAGGACACTGGGGCACTGGGACACTGAGGCACAGACACACTAGGACACTAGGACACGAGGACACTGGGACACTGAGACACTGAGACACTAGGACAATAGGACACGGGGACACTGAGACACAGAGACACTGGGTCACTGAGACATAGAGACACTAGGACACTAGGACACTGGGACACTGAGACACTGAGACACAGAGACACTAGGACACTGGGACACTGAGACACAGAGACAGTAGGACACTGGGACACTGGGGCACTGGGACACTGAGGCACAGACACACTAGGACACTAGGACACGAGGACACTGGGACACTGAGACACTGAGACACTAGGACAATAGGACACGGGGACACTGAGACACAGAGACACTGGGACACTGAGACATAGAGACACTAGGACACTAGGACACTGGGACACTGAGACACTGAGACACAGAGACACTAGGACACTGGGACACTGAGACACAGAGACAGTAGGACACTGGAACACTGGGACACTGAGACACTAGGACACTAGTACACTGGGACACTGAGACACTGAGACACAGAGACACTAGGACACTGGGGCACTGGGACACTGAGACACAGAGACACTAGGACACTAGGACACTGAGACACTAGGACACTGTGACACAGGGACACTGAGACACAGAGAAAATGGGACACTGGGACACTGAGACACTAGGACACTGAGACACAGAGACACAGAGACACTGGGACACTGAGATACTGAGACACAGAGACACAGAGACACTCGGACACTGGGACACTGAGACACTGAGACACAGAGACACTAGGACACTAGGACACTGGGACACTGGGACACTGAGACACTGAGACAGAGAGACACTAGGACACTGGGATACTGAGACACAGAGTCACTAGGACACTAGGACACTGGGACACTGAGACACAGAGACACTAGGACACTGGGACACTGGGGCACTGAGACTCAGAGACACTAGGACACTAGGACACTGGGACACTGAAACACAGAGACACTAGGACACTGGGACACTGAGACACAGAGACAGTAGGACACTGGGACACTGAGGCACAGACACACTAGGACACTGGGACACTGGGACACTGAGACACTGAGACACTAGGACACTGGGACACTGAGACACAGAGACACTGGGACACTGAGACATAGAGACACAGAGACTCTGGGACACTGGGACACAGAGACACTGGGACACTGAGACATAGAGACACTAGGACACTAGGACACTGTGACACTGAGCCACTGAGACACAGAGACACTAGGACACTGGGATACTGAGACACTAGGACACTGGGACACTGGGACACTGAGACACAGAGACACTAGGACACTAGGACACTGGGACACTGAGACACAGAGACACTAGGACACTGGGGCACTGGGACACTGAGGCACAGACACACTACGACACTAGGACACGAGGACACTGGGACACTGAGACACTGAGACACTGGGTCACTGAGACATAGAGACACTAGGACACTAGGACACTGGGACACTGAGACACTGAGACACAGAGACACTAGGACACTGGGACACTGAGACACAGAGACAGTAGGACACTGGGACACTGGGGCACTGGGACACTGAAGCACAGACACACTAGGACACTAGGACACGAGGACACTGGGACACTGAGACACTGAGACACTAGGACAATAGGACACGGGGACACTGAGACACAGAGACACTGGGACACTGAGACATAGAGACACTAGGACACTAGGACACTGGGACACTGAGACACTGAGACACAGAGACACTAGGACACTGGGACACTGAGACACAGAGACAGTAGGACACTGGAACACTGGGACACTGAGACACTAGGACACTAGTACACTGGGACACTGAGACACTGAGACACAGAGACACTAGGACACTGGGGCACTGGGACACTGAGACACAGAGACACTAGGACACTAGGACACTGAGACACTAGGACACTGTGACACAGGGACACTGAGACACAGAGAAAATGGGACACTGGGACACTGAGACACTAGGACACTGAGACACAGAGACACAGAGACACTGGGACACTGAGATACTGAGACACAGAGACACAGAGACACTCGGACACTGGGACACTGAGACACTGAGACACAGAGACACTAGGACACTAGGACACTGGGACACTGGGACACTGAGACACTGAGACAGAGAGACACTAGGACACTGGGATACTGAGACACAGAGTCACTAGGACACTAGGACACTGGGACACTGAGACACAGAGACACTAGGACACTGGGACACTGGGGCACTGAGACTCAGAGACACTAGGACACTAGGACACTGGGACACTGAAACACAGAGACACTAGGACACTGGGACACTGAGACACAGAGACAGTAGGACACTGGGACACTGAGGCACAGACACACTAGGACACTGGGACACTGGGACACTGAGACACTGAGACACTAGGACACTGGGACACTGAGACACAGAGACACTGGGACACTGAGACATAGAGACACAGAGACTCTGGGACACTGGGACACAGAGACACTGGGACACTGAGACATAGAGACACTAGGACACTAGGACACTGTGACACTGAGCCACTGAGACACAGAGACACTAGGACACTGGGATACTGAGACACTAGGACACTGGGACACTGGGACACTGAGACACAGAGACACTAGGACACTAGGACACTGAGACACTGAGACACAGAGACACTAGGACACTGGGGCACTGGGACACTGAGGCACAGACACACTACGACACTAGGACACGAGGACACTGGGACACTGAGACACTGAGACACTGGGTCACTGAGACATAGAGACACTAGGACACTAGGACACTGGGACACTGAGACACTGAGACACAGAGACACTAGGACACTGGGACACTGAGACACAGAGACAGTAGGACACTGGGACACTGGGGCACTGGGACACTGAGGCACAGACACACTAGGACACTAGGACACGAGGACACTGGGACACTGAGACACTGAGACACTAGGACAATAGGACACGGGGACACTGAGACACAGAGACACTGGGACACTGAGACATAGAGACACTAGGACACTAGGACACTGGGACACTGAGACACTGAGACACAGAGACACTAGGACACTGGGACACTGAGACACAGAGACAGTAGGGCACTGGGACACTGGGACACTGAGACACTAGGACACTAGTACACTGGGACACTGAGACACTGAGACACAGAGACACTAGGACACTGGGGCACTGGGACACTGAGACACAGAGACACTAGGACACTAGGACACTAGGACACTGAGACACTAGGACACTGTGACACAGGGACACTGAGACACAGAGAAAATGGGACACTGGGACACTGAGACACTAGGACACTGAGACACAGAGACACAGAGACACTGGGACAGTGAGATACTGAGACACAGAGACACAGAGACACTCGGACACTGGGACACTGAGACACTGAGACACAGAGACACTAGGACACTAGGACACTGGGACACTGGGACACTGAGACACTGAGACAGAGAGACACTAGGACACTGGGATACTGAGACACAGAGACACTAGGACACTAGGACACTGGGACACTGAGACACAGAGACACTAGGACACTGGGACACTGGGGCACTGAGACTCAGAGACACTAGGACACTAGGACACTGGGACACTGAGACACAGAGACACTAGGACACTTGGACACTGAGACACAGAGACAGTAGGACACTGGGACACTGAGGCACAGACACACTAGGACACTGGGACACTGGGACACTGAGACACTGAGACACTAGGACACTGGGACACTGGGACACTGAGACACAGAGACACTGGGACACTGAGACATAGAGACACTAGGACACTAGGACACTGTGAGACTGAGACACTGAGACACAGAGACACTAGGACACTGGGACACAGAGACACTAGGATACTAGGACACTGGGACACTGGGACACTGAGACACTGAGACACAGGGACACTGGGGCACTGGGACACTGAGACACAGAGACAGTAGGACACTGGGACACTGGGGCACAGAGACACTAGGACACTAGGACACTGGGACACTGAGACACTAGGACACTGGGACACTGGGACACTGAGACACAGAGACACTAGGACACTGGGACACTGGGACACTGAGGCACAGACACACTAGGACACTAGGACACTGGGACACTGGGACACTGAGACACTGAGACACTGAGACACTAGGACACTGGGACACTGAGACACAGAGACACTGGGACACTGAGACATAGAGACACTAGGACACTAGGACACTAGGGCACTGTGACACTGAGACACTGAGACACAGAGACAGTAGGACACTGGGACACGGAGACACGGAGGCACAGGGATATTAGGACACTGGGACACTGAGACGCAGAGACACTGGGACACGGTGACACGGAGACACTGGGACACTGAGACACCGAGACGCTAGGACACTGGGACACAGAGACACTAGCACACTGAGACTCTGAGACAGTGAGACACTGATACACTTGGCCCCTGGGGCACTGGGACACTGAGGCAGAGAGTCACTAGTACACTTGGAGACTGGGACACTGAGACACAGTGACACAGAGACACTGGGACACTGGGGCATTGGGACACTGTGACACTGTGACACTGTGACACTGAGACACTGAGACACAGAGACAATAGGACACTGGTACACTGAGACACAGAGACACTGTGACACTGCGACATTGGGACATTGGGACACTAAGACACTGAGACGCAGAGACACTAGGACCCTGGGACACTGGGACACTGGAACACTGAGACACAGACACAATAGGACACTGGGACACTGAGACACAGAGACACAGAGACAGAGAGACATTGGGACACTGGGACACTGGGCCACTGAGACACAGAGACACAGAGACACTGGGACACTGGGACACTGAGAAACTGAGACACAGAGACACAGAGACACTGGGACACTGGGACACTGAGAAACTGAGACACAGAGACACAGAGACACAGAGACACAGGGACACTGGGACACTGGGACACTGGGACACAGAGACACTGGGATACTGAGACACAGGGACACGAGGAAACTGGGATACTGGGGCACAGAGACACTGGGACACAGAGGCACTGGTTCACTGGGACACTGGGCATTGGGGCACTGGGGCCCTGGGGCACAGAGACACTAGGGCACTGGGACACTGAGACACAGGGACACAGAGACTCTGGGGCACTGGGACACTGGGACAGTGGGGCACTGAGACACAGAGACATTGGGACACTGGAACACTGGGACGCTGGGATCCTGAGACATCAAGACACTGGGACAATGGACACTGGGACACTGAGGTGCAGAGACACAAAGGCACAGAGACACTGGGACACTGGGACACTGAGACACAGAGACACTGTGACACTCGGACACTGGGACACAGAGACAGAGAGACAGAGAGACAGCGTGACACTGGAACACTGGGACACTGGGACACTGAGGCACAGAGACACAAAGGCACAGAGACACTGGGACACTGGGACACTGGGACACAGAGACACAGAGACACTAGGAAACTGGGACACTGTAACACTGAGGCACAGAGCCACTGGGACACTGGGACACATAGACACTCGGACACTGGGACACTGGGCACTGTGGCACTGGGACACTGGGACACAGAGACACTGGGACACTGGGACATTGGGCACTGGGGCACAGAGACACTGGGACACTGGGACACTGAGACACAGAGACACAGAGACTCTGGGACACTGGGACACAGAGACACTGGGAGACTGGGTCTCTGGGACACTGGGAAATTGAGACACAGAGGCACTAGGACACTGGGACATTGGGACACAGAGACACAGAGACACAGAGGCTCTGGGACACTGTGACAGTGGGACATTGGGACACTGAGACACTAGTACACCAGGACACTGGGACACTAGGACACTGAGACACTGAGACACTGGGACACAGAGACACTAGGGCACCGGGACACTGGGCCACTGAGACAGAGCGACACAGAGACACTGGGACACTGGGATACTGGGACACTGAGACACAGAGACACAGAGACACAGAGACACTGGGACACTGGGACACTGGGACACTGAGACGCAGAGACACTAGGACACTAGGACACTGGGACACTCGGACACTGAGAGACAGAGACACTGGGACACTGAGACGCAGAGACACTGGGACACTCGGACACTGAGACACAGAGACACTGGGACACTGGGACACTGGCAATACTGAGAGAGCGCCGCATTGTCGAAGGTGCAGTACTGAGGGAGCACCACACTGTCGGAGGGGCGGTACTGATGGAGCGCCGTACTGCGCTGTCGGAGGGGAAGTACTGATGGAGCGCCGCACTATCGAAGGTGCCGTCTTTCGGATGAGATGTGAAGCCAAGGCTCCGTCTGCCCCATCAGAAGTTAAAGATCCCACGGCCACTATTTCGAAGAAGAGCAGGGTAGTTATCCCCGGTGCCCTGGGGCCAATATTTATCAATATAACAAAAATTGATTATCTCGGTCATTATCACATTGCTGTTTGTAGGAGCTTGCTGTACAAAAAGGCTGACGTGTTTCCCACATTACAACAGTGACTGCACTTCAATAAGTACCTCCTTGGCATTGAAACGTCCAATGGTCGTGAAAGGCGCTATATAAATGCAAGTCTTTCTGCCTTTTATATTTATGCCACACTATTCAGCCTCCTAAGGACCCATTTTAAGAGTGTAAGCAAGTCTTCCTTGATAATGAGGGACTGCCTATGATGATGGCTTGCTGTACCTGCATGTTAATTTTCTGTGATTGGTGTACAAGGACATCCAGGTCCCTCCGAGCACCAATATTTCCCAATCGCTCACCATTCAACAAATATCTCAATCCCCCTCCTGGTGTCTCCCTGTGTCATCATCATCATAGGCAGTTCGGGACCTGGAACGTCAGGACCCTCATGGACAATCCCAACATCCACAGGCCGGAATGCCGCACCGCCATAGTTGCCCGGGAACTCAGATGTTTTGACATCGACATCGCCGCCCGAAGCGAGACCCGACGGGCAGGGGAAGGCCAGTTGCAGGAACATGGTGGAGGTTGCACCTTCTTCTGGAAAGGGAAACCAGAGGCAGAACGCCGCCTTCATGGAGTCAGCTTTACCGTCAAGAATGAGCCTCAAAGACTCCCCCTGTGGGGTCAACAAACGCCTCATGACTCTTCGTATTACCCTATCTCGGAACCAATGTGCCACAGTCATCAGTGCGTATGCCCCCACACTCGATACAACGGATGAGGCTAAAGAGGGTTTTTATTCTAACCTCGAGACATCCTTGTCCCGTGTCCCCACGGGCGACAAATTGATCCTCCTGGGTGAATTTAATGCCAGGATTGGCAAAGACACAGCCCACTGGGGAGGCGTGATTGGCAGAGAGGGGGTAGGGAAAACCAACTCCAGCGGTACCCTACTCCTGACAAAATCTAGAACATGAACTCCTCAATACCAACATGCTGTTCCGCCAGAGGGACAAATACAAGGCATCGTGGCAACACCCTCGCTCCAAACACTGGCACCTACTCGACTATGTCTTCGTCCGAGCCAGGGCTCGCAAGGATGTGCGCATCACCCACGCCGTGACAGGAGCTGACGACTGCTGGACGGACCACCGCCTAATCCGATCCATCATCAACATTAACATTGCCCCAAAGCAGAGGGGACAGCAGAAGCAGTTCCGCAAAAAAGTGCCGGGGCACTTAGAGACCCAGCTAAGAGAGCCCTATACAGCCAGCGCCTCACAGCCAATCTGGCGTGCCTTGATGACCCTGAGATGCTGAATTCCCACAGCGTTTGGTCTGTCCTCCAGGCCTCTATAACCAGTGTCTGTGAAGAGACTCTTGGTCACTCAACCAGAAAACATCAGGACTGGTTTGATGAAAATGATCAGGAGATCGAAGACCTAGTAGATCGCAAGCGCAAAGCATTTCTGAGTCTCAAGCAACAGCCCAACTCGGGAACCTCAAAGCTGTCATGTATTTTACCATCTTGCAGTGACAATAGTTATGTAACTGTAACTCATGCACACTGTACCTGTACCCTTGAAATGCACACCCTGACCACAGAGGGTGAGCTTGCAGGAGACACTCCTCACCTGGGTTTCCAGGTATAATAGGGTCAGCACTCCTTGGTCATGGGAATAAAGTGCAGGTCACAGAGTGACCGTGTCTGATATATATATGCCTCGTGTGAGTTTGTAACAAGGTGCAGAGACACTACATTTGGCGACGAGAAACGGAAATCACCAAACCACGAGGATGGCCACCGGTGGCACAGAGGAACGTTACTGTGTGGGTGAGGACTGGGACGATTTTGTGGAAAGACTCCAGCAGAGCTTTGTCACAAAGGACTGGCTGGGAGAGACAGCGGCTGACAAGCAGAGGGCGCATCTACTGACCAGCTGTGGTCCACTGACGTATGCGCTGATGAAAGACCTGCTCGCACCCCAAAAGCCAGCGGACAAGTCCTTCGTAGAGCTCAGCCAGCTGATCAGTGAGCATCTCAAGCCGGCAAGTAGCATACACATGGCCAGGCACCGGTTCTACTCTCACTGGCGTTGGGAGGGTCAAAACGTCTCGGGCTTCGTGGCGGAACTGCGGTGTTTGGCCAGTCTCTGTAAGTTCTCCGATGCCTGCAGGGGGGAGATGTTAAGGGAATTTTTCATCAAGGGCATTAATCATGCCGGCATTTTCAGGAAGCTCATATAGACTAAGAACTTGACTTTAGAAGGGGCGGCGTTGATAGCTCAGACCTTTGTGGCAGGGGAAAAGAAGCCCAAGCTAATTTACGCATGCAGCCCTGGTTTTAACGTTGCGATGAACCAGGGAGTCAATGTTGTAAAAGTGATACAGAACCCCGCAGGCAGGGAAGGGCAATTCGACACCACCCAGGCAGGCAGGCAAGGGCAATTCGACACCGCCCAGGCAGCAACAAGCTCCAGGGTGGGCCCGCAACAGGGACAATGGAAAGGGGATTGGCAATTCACGCCATCATGAGGAACAATGTATCCCGTGATGGGACCATTCAGAGTGCTTAGAAACAGCCAAATGGCCCATCAGGGAGGAATGCCTGGGAATAGTCCTTTTGTTAACAGAAATCTCAGCTCATGTTAAAGGTGTGGGGGTAGACACACTGCCAAAAGCTGCAGGTTCCAGCTTTATACCTGTAGGATTTGTAATGTCAGTGGACACTTGGCCACGATGTGCAAAAAGGCAGTAGCAAGGCTAGTCTGCGAGACAGAGGAACCAGACGAGGGGTCTGCAATGCAGGATGAGGCCTGGCGAACAACCATGGATGCTGAAGTTCAGAGAGTTCACGTGGCTGACGTCCACAGCTCATACACTAAAACGCCACCCATGATGATGAAAGTCTTACTGAATGGCATCCCGGTGCACATGGAGCTGGCTATGGGAGCTAGCCAGTCACTCATGAGCGCCCAACAATTTGAGAGACTATGGCCACACAGAGCTAGCAGACGTACACCAAAGAGATCATCCTAGTGCTGGCCAGTGCAAACTTGGTGGTAACACATAATGGATTACAGACCGGCTGCCACTCTGGATTGTTCCAGGAACTGGCCCCGCGCTTTTGGGGAGGAGTTGGCTAGCTGAGATGAATTGGAAATGGGGGGATGTGCACGCCATTTCATCCATGGAGCGAAGTTCATGCTCACAGGTATTGCAAAAATTAGAGTCACTCTTTCAACCCGGTGTTGGAACGTTCAAGGGCACTAAAGTAGTGATACGCATCGCTCCGGACGCCAGACCAGTGCACCACAAAGCCAGAGCGGTGCCGTATGTGATGCGTGAGAAAATTGAAAGTGAACTGGACAGGCTGCTCAGAGAGGGCATAATTTCGGCCGTTGAATTCAGCGACTGGGCAAGTCCCATTGTTCCCGTCCTCAAAACAGATGGCTCGGTTAGGATTTGTGGTGACTACAAAGCCACCATCAACCGAGTGTCACTGCAAGACCAATACCCGCTTCCAAGAGCGGAGGACCTCTTTGCCACGCTGGCAGGTGGCAAGCTGTTCACGAAGCTGGACCTCACTTCGACCTACATGACTCAGGAACTGGCGGAAGATTCCAAGCTTCTGACCACCATCACGACGCACAAAGGATTATTTGTTTACAACAGATGCCCGTTTGGCATTCGTTCGGCAGCGGCTATCTTTCAGCGAAACATGGAAAGCTTGCTCAAGTCCATCCCTGGAACGATCATATTCCAAGACGACATCCTTATAACGGGTCGAGATACCGAGGAACACCTCCACAACCTGGAGGAGGTGCTACGCCGATCGGACCGGATAGGCTTGCCGCTGAAAAAGGCCAAGTACGTGTTTTTGGCCCCAGAGGTCGAGTTCCTGGGCAGGAGGGTTGCCGCAGACAGGATCCGGCCCACTGAATCAAAAACTGAAGCGATTCGCCGGGCGCCCAGGCCCGGCAACACGGCGGAGTTGCGATCATTCCTGGGACTTTTGAACCATTTTGGGAACTTTCTGCTGAACTTAAGCACATTGTTGGAGCCGTTACACATGCTCCTCCGTAAAGGGTGTGAATGGTTTTGGGGGGATTGTCCAGAAAGGACTTTCAATCAGGCGAGAAACCTGCTGTGTTCCAACAAACTGTTGACTTTGTATGACCCCTGTAAAAAACTGGTTTTAACATGCGATGCGTCATCCTACGGGTTTGGGTGTGTATTGCAGCAGGGTAACGATGATGGCCGACTCCAACCGGTGGTTTACGCCTCCAGCTCGCTCTCCCAGGCAGAGCGTGGATACAGCATGGTCGAGAAGGAGGCACTCGCATGTGTGTATGGTGTGGAAAAGATGCAGCAGTACCTTTTCGGTAGACAGTTCAAGCTAGAGACAGACCACAAGCCGTTAACATCCCTGTTGTCCGACAACAAGGCTGTCAACGCTAACGCTAACGCTGTCAGCTCGCATACAGCGATGGGCCCTCATGCTGGCTGCGTATGACTACACAATATGGCACCGGCCAGGCACCGAAAATTGCGCTGACGTACTCAGCAGGCTCCCACTGGCCACCACCGAGGGGACGTCGGAGCAGACCGCCGAGAAAGTCATGGCCGTTGAGGCTTTTGACACTGCGGGCTCCCCCATCACAGCCCGACAGATCAAACTCTGGACCAACAGGGACCCCCTCCTATCCATGATAAAGAAATGTGTCCTGACTGGGAATTGGGCGCCCGCACACAGGGTGTGCCCCGAGTAAGTCAGGCCGTTTCAGAGACGGATGGATGAACTCTCCATCCAAGCCGACTGCCTGTTATGGGGCAGCCGGGTAGTCATGCCCCAGAAAGGAAGGGAAGCGTTCATCAGGGAACTCCACAGCGAGCACCCTGGCATCGTGTTAATGAAGGCCATTGCCCGGTCACACATGTGGTGACCGGGGATTGACTCAGACCTGAAACACTGGGTTCGCAGGTGCACGACGTGTGCCCAGCTGGGCAATGCCCCCAGGGAGGCTCCACTCAGCCCATGGCCCTGACCCACCAGGCCATGGTCACGCATTCACGTAGACAATGTGGGCCCATTCATGGGGAAAATGTTCCTGATTGTTGTCGATGCATACTCGAAATGGATCGAGTGCATCATATTGAACTCGTGCACGACATCAATCACTGTGGAGAGTCTGCGTATGGTTTTCGCGACCCACGGCTTGCCAGACATCCTGGTCAGCGACAATGGCCCGTGTTTTACCAGCCACGAATTCCAGGAATTTATGTCGGGCAATGGGATCAAGCACGTCTGGACAGCGCCGTTCAAGCCGGCTTTCAATGGCCAGGCGGAACGGGCGGTCCAAGTCATAAAGCAGGGCATGCTACGCATCCAAGGACCCTCCCTTCAGTACCACCTATCGCGCATCCTGCTGGCCTACTGGTCCCGGCCGCACTCACTCACGGGAGTCCCGCCAGCGGAAATCCTCATGAAATGCACGCTCAAGACGCAGCTGTCTCTCATTCACCCAGACCTGGCAGATATTATTGAGGGCAAGCGCCAGTCCCAAACCAAGCTCCATGATCGAGGTTCAAGGGGGAGGTGTATAGAAATAGATGACCCGGTATTTGTTCTTAACCATGCTTTGGGACCTAAATGGCTTGAGGGCACCGCAATTGGCAAAGAAGGAAACGGGGTCATGGTGGTCAGAATAAACAATGGGCAGATAGGCCGCAAACACTTGGACCAAGTAAAGACAAGGTTCAGTGCAGACGTGGAGGAACCAGAAGAAGAGCATGATGAGATAGCACCCACACCACTGCCAGCGCATGAGCAACAAGGACAGCCCTCAGCATGCACAGTCCCGGCGGCCAGGCCGGAATCACCTCAAGTGACAGAGACACGTGCTGAGGCTCAGCCACCAGAGCCACAACTGCGGCGCTCCACGAGAGAGCGGCAACCACCCGATAGACTTAACCTCTGAAACTAAAAGACTTTAGGGAGGAGGTGATGCCATGCATTTCACCATCTTGTAATGACAATAGTTATGTAACTGTAACTCATGCACACTGTACCTCTACCCTTGAAATGCACACCCTGACCTGAGGGGGTGAGCTTGCGGGAGACACTGCTCACCTGGGTTTCCAGGTATAAAAGGGGAGGTCCCACCCAGGGTCAGCACTCCTTGGCCCTGGAAATAAAGTGAAGGTCACAGAATGACTGTGTCTGATATATACATGCATCGTGTGAGTTTGTAACAAGGTGCAGAGACACTACAAAAGCAACGTTACAGATGTCTCAAAGCTAAGGTCCAACAAAAAACCCTGGACCTGAAGAACAGGTGGTGGATGGAGAAACATAGAAAGCACAGAGATACAACAATTGGTCGACAGCCATGATATGCGAGGATTCTTCACTGCAGTCAAGGCCACTTACGGTCCAAACTCTCAAGGCCCCAGCCCACTGCTGGCCAAGAATGGGGAAACACTCATCAAGGACACCGAGGCTGCCAGGGCCCGCTGGAAGGAGCACTTTGAAGATCTCCTCAATCGAGACGCTGCCTTTGTCTCGAGTGTTCTCGACTCCATTCCGCAGCATGCGACCCGCCACCAACTCAGTGAAACTCCAACGCTGCACGAGGTAGGCAAAGCCATAAAACAGGTCAAGAATAACAAGGCTACGGGTGCTGATGGAATCCCTGCTGAGGCGCTAAAATATGGCGGAGAGGCACTGTTGGCGTGGATACATGACCTCATCTCTCTCATCTGGAGGGAGGAGAGCATGCCGGGAGATCTCAGAGATGCAGTGATTGTGACCATTTTTAATAAGGGGACAAGTCCGACTGCGGCAACTACAGAGGAATCTCCCTGTTATCAGTCACTGGGAAAGTTGTCGCTAGAGTTCTCCTCAATCGTCTTCTCCCTGTGGCCAAGGAGCTCCTCCCGGAATCACAATGCGGATTTTGTCCCCTACGGGGCACAACAGACATGATCTTTGCAGCGCGCCAGTTGCAGGAAAATTGCAGGGAGCAGCGCCAGCCCTTATACATGGCCTTTTTCGATCTTACAAAGGCCTTTAACACTGTCAACCGTGAGGGTCTATGGAGCGTCGTCCTCCGTTTCGGATGCCCCCAAAACTTTGTCAACATCCTTCGCCTGCTTCACAATGACATGCAGGCCGTGATCCTTACCAGCGGATCCATTACAGACCCAATTCATGTCCGGACCGGGGTCAAACAGGGCTGTGTTATCGCTCCAACCCTCTTCTCAATCTTCCTCACCGCCATGCTCCACCTCACAATACACAAGCTCCCCGTTGGAGTGGAATTAAACTACAGAACCAGTGGGAAGCTGTTTAACCTACACCGCCTCCAGGATCACTCCAACCTCTGGCATTGAGCTGCAGTATGCGGGCGATGCTTGCATCTGTGCACATTCAGAGACTGAACTCCAGGATATAGTCCATGTATTCACTGAGGCATATGAAAGCATGGGCCTTACGCTTAACATCCGTAAGACAAAGGTCCTTCACCAGCCTGTCATCGCTGCACAGCACTGCCCTCCAATCATCAAGATCCACGGCGCGGCCCTGGACAACGTGGACCATTTCCCATACTTCGGGAGCCTCTTATCAACAAAGGCAGACATTGATGCGGAGATTCTGCATCGCCTCCAGTGCGCCAGTGCAACCCTCGGCCGCCTGCGGAAAAGAGTGTTTGAAGACCAGGCCCTCAAATCTACCACCAAACTCATGGTCTACAGGGCTGTAGTAATACCCGCCCTCCTGTACGGGTCTGAGGCATGGACGATGTACAGAAGGCACCTCAAGTCGCTGGAGATATATCACCAATGATGTCTCCACAAGATCCTGCAAATCTCCTGGGAGGACTGGCGCACCAACATCAGTGTCCACGACCAGGCTAACATCCCCAGTATTGAAGCACTGACCACACTCGATCAGCTTCGCTGGGCAGGCCACATAGTTCACATGCCAGATACGAGACTCCCGAAACAAATGCTTTATACGAAGCTCCTTCATGGTAAACGAGCCAAAGGAGGACAGCGGAAATGTTATAATGACGCCCTCAAAGCCTCCCTGGTAAAGTGCGACATCACCACTGACACCTGGGAGACCCTGGCCGCAGACCGCCCGAGGTGGAGAAAGTCCATCCGGGAGGGTGTTGAGCTCTTCGAGTCTCGACGCAAGGAGCATGAAGAAGCCAGGCACAGGCAGCGGAAGGAGCACACGGCAAACCAGCCTCACCCACCCCTTCCCCTGACCAATGTCTGTCCCACCTGTAACAGGGTCTGTGGCTCTCGTATCGGACTGTTCAGCCATCAAAGAACTCACTTTGGGAGTGTAAGCAAGTCCTCCTCGATTCCGAAGGACTGCCTATGAGTCCCTGTCACAGGTGGGACAGATAGTCGTTCAGGGAAGGGGTGGGTGGGACTGGTTTGCCGCACGCTCCTTCCGCTGCCTGCGCTTGATTTCCACATGCTCTGACGATGAGACTCGAGGTGCTCAGCCCCCTCCCGGATGCACTTCCTCCACTTAGTGGCATTGAAGGTTGGCATGGAGGTACAGCAGGCGATGAAGAAGGCAAATGGTATGTTGGCCTTCATAGCTAGGGGATTTGAGTATCGGAGCAGGGAGGTCTCACTGGAGTTGTACAGGGCCTTAGTGAGGCCTCACCTGGAATATTGTGCTCAGTTTCAGTCTCCTAATCTGAGGAAGGACATAGAAACAGAGAAAATAGGTGCAGGAGTAGGCCATTCGGCCCTTCGAGCCTGCACCGCCATTCAATAAGATCATGGCTGAATATGCAACTTCAGTACCCCATTCCTGCTTTCTCGCCATACCCCTTGATCCCCCTAGTAGTAAGGACTACATCTAACTCCTTTTTGAATATATTTAGTGAATTGGCCTCAACAACTTCCTGCGGTAGAGAATTCCACAGGTTCACCACTCTCTGGGTGAAGAAGTTTCTCCTCATCTCAGTCCTAAATGGCTTACCCCTTATCCTTAGACTGTGACCCCTGGTTCTGGAATTCCCCAACATTGGGAACACTCTTCCTGCACCTAACCTGTCTAAACCCGTCAGAATTTTAAACGTTTCTATGAGATCCCCTCTCGTTCTTCTGAACTCCAGTGAATACAAGCCCACTCAATCTAGTGTGGCTATACGCCACTTGTCCCTCTAAGTTGATCCAGTCTTTCTTGATATGTCAGCCTGCCATCCCAGGAATCAGTCTGGTGAACCTTCGCTGCACTTCCTCAATAGCAAGAATGTCCTTCCTCAAGTTAGGAGACCAAAACTGTACACAATACTCCAGGTGTGGCCTCACCAATGCCCTGTACAACTGTAGCAACACCTCCCTGCCCCTGTACTCAAATCCCCTCGCTATGAAGGCCAACATACCATTTACTTTCTTAACCGCCTGCTGTACCTGCATGCCAACCTTCAATGACTGATGTACCATAACACCTCGTTGCACCTCCCCTTTTCCTAATCTGTCACCATTCAGATAATAATCTGTCTCTCTGTTTTTACCAACAAAGTGGATAACCTCACATTTATCCACATTATACTTCATCTGCTATGCTTTTTCCCACTCACCTAACCTATCCAAGTCAATCTGCAGCCTCATAGCATCCTCCTCGCAGCTCACACTGCCACCCAACTTAGTATCATCCGCAAATTTGGAGATACTACATTTAATCCCCTCGTCTAAATCATTAATGTACAATGTAAACAGCTGGGGCCTCAGCACAGAACCTTGCGGTACCCCACTAGTCACTGCCTGCCATTCTGAAAAGTACCCATTTACTCCTACTCTTTGCTTCCTGTCTGACAACCAGTTCTCAATCCACGTCAGCACACTACCCGCAATCCCATGTGCTTTAACTTTGCTCATTTATCTCTTGTGTGGGACGTTCTTGCTATTGAGGGAGTGCAGCGAAGGTTCACCAGACTGATTCCCGGGATAGCGGGACTGACATATGAGGAGAGACTAGATCAACTGGGCCTTTATACACTGGAGTTTAGAAGGATGAGAGGGGATCTCATAGAAACTTACAAGATTCTGACGGGACTGGACAGGTTAGATGCGGGAAGAATGTTCCCGATGATGGGGAAGTCCAGAACCAGGGGTACAGTCTTAGGATAAGGGGTAGCCATTTAGTACTGAGATGAGGAGAAACTTCTTCACTCAGAGAGTTGTTAACCTATGGAATTCCCTACTGCAGAGAGTTGTTGAGGCCAGTTCATTGGATATGTTCAAGAGGGAGTTAAATATGGCCCTTGCGGTTAAAGGGATCAAGGGGTATGGAGAGAAAGCAGGAAAGGGGTACTGAGGTGAATGATCAGCCGTGATCTTATTGAATGGTGGTGCAGGCTCCAAGGGCCTAATGGCCTACCCCTGCCCCTATTTTCTATGTTTCTATGTTTCTATGTTAGGGTGGTCTTTGGCCAGTGACTCCCAAGTGCCGGTGGGGATGTTACACTTTATCACGGAGGCTTTGAGGGTGGTCCCTGTGATGTTTCCTCTGCCCACCTGGGTCTCGCTTGCCCTGAAGGAGTTCAGAGTAGAGCGTTTGCTTTGGGAGTTCGGTGTCTGGCATGCGGACAATGTGGCCCTGCCCAACGGAGCTGGTCGAGTGTGGTTAGTGCTTCGATGCTGGGGATGTTGGCCTGAACGAGGACGCTAACGTTGGTGCGTCTGTCCTCCCAGGGGATTTGCAGGATCTTGTGGAGACATCGTTGGTGGTATTTATCCAGCGATTTGAGTAAATTCAAGGCAGAGATCAATAGATATTTGAGCACTGAGGAAATCGAGGGATATGGGGATCGGGCAGGGAAGTGGAATTGAGGTAGAAGATAGCCATGATCTTATCGAATGGCGGAGCAGACTCAAGGAGCCATATGACCGACTCCTGCTCCTAATTCTTGTGTTCTTGTGTGCCAACATCCTCGACTGGAACTGGTGGACAACCAGCACCCTCTGCTGGAACTACATAGAATTACAACAACAACATTTCTGTCTTGCTGAAAGCTGCGTCACTTTTTCCGACTGCCATTACGTTGTCCCTAATCAGTACAGCGACTTCACCTGCCCTTTCCCCCCTCTTTATCGTTTCTAAATATGTTATACAATGCAGTCATAGAATCATAGCGAAGTTTACAGCCTGCAAGGAGGGCATTTCATAGAGGCTCCCATAGAAACATATAAAATTCTGACGGGATTGGACAGGTTAGATGCAGGAAGAATGTTCCCGATGACGGGGAAGTCCAGAACCAGGGGACACAGTCTAAGGATAAGGGATACGCCATTTAGGACCGAGACGAGAAGAAACTTCTTCACTCAGAGAGTGGTGAACCTGTGGAATTCTCTACCGCAGAGAGTGTTGAGGCCAGTTCATTGGATATATTCAAAAGGGAATTAGATATGGCCCGTACGGCTAAATGGATCAAGGAGTTTGGAGATAAAGCAGGAAAGGGGTACTGAGGGAATGATCAGCCATAATCATATTGAATGGTGGTGCAGGCTCGAAGGGCCGAATGGCCTCCTCCTGCACCTATTTTCTATGTTTCTATGTTTCCGAAGGCGACCGAAGGCTGCACTGAAGGCGTGCAGGACTTTGCCATCAATGTCTGCTCTTGTTGATAAGAGGCTCCCGAGGTCTGGGAAGTGGTCCGCGTTGTCCAGGGCCACGCATTGTGTGGGCCCACCAGTTGGTGGCGGTGTTTGTGGAGGACTCCATGGACCTACAATGCGGGAGCCCACCAGCCGGTGGCGGTGGCGCTGTTTGTGGAGGACTCCCTGTGGATCTGCAGTGCGGGGGCCCACCAGCCAGGGGCGGTGTCTGTGGCGGACTCCCTGTGGACCTGCAGTGCGGGAGCCCAGCAGCCGGTGGCAGTGTTTGCGGAGGACACCATGGACCCGCAATGCGGGGGCGCACCAGCTGGTGGCGATGTTTATGGAGGACTCCATGGACCTGCAGTGCCAGCGCTCAGCAGATGGTGGCGATGTTTGAGGAGGCTTCCATGGACCTACAGTGTGGGGACCCACCAGCCGGTGGCGGTATTTATGGAGGACTCCCTGTGGACCTGCAATGCGGGGGCGCACCAGACGGTGGCAGTGTTTTTGGAGGACTCCCTGTGGACCTGCAGTGCTGGCGCCCACCAGATAGTGGCGATGTTTTTAGAGGACTCCATGGACCTGCAGTGCGGGGGCCCACCAGCAGGTGGCGGTGTTTTTGGAGGACTGCATTGACCTGTAGTGCGGGGGCCCACCAGCAGGTGGCGGTGTTTTTGGAGGACTCCATGGACCTGCAGTGCGGGGGCCCACCAGCAGGTGGCGGTGTTTTTAGAGGACTTCATGGACCTGCAGTGCGGGGGCCCACCAGCAGGTGGCGGTGTTTTTGGAGGACTCCATGGACCTGCAGTGCCGGCGCCCACCAGACGGTGGCGATGTTTGTGGAGGACTCCATGGACCTGCAGTGCGGGCCCCCACCAGCCAGGGGCGGTGTGTGTGGAGGACTCCCTGAGTACCTGCAATTCGAGGGCCCACCAGCTGGTGGCGGTGTTTTTGGAGGACTCCATGGACCTGCAGTGCGGGGGCCCACCAGCCGGTGGCGATGTTTTTAGAGGACTTCATGGACCTGCAGTGCGGGGGCCCACCAGCAGGTGGCGGTGTTTTTGGAGGACTCCATGGACCTGCAGTGCCGGCGCCCACCAGACGGTGGCAATGTTTGTGGAGGACTCCATGGACCTGCAGTGCGGGCCCCCACCAGCCAGGGGCGGTGTGTGTGGAGGACTCCCTGAGTACCTGCAATTCGAGGGCCCACCAGCTGGTGGCGGTGTTTTTGGAGGACTCCATGGACCTGCAGTGCGGGGGCCCACCAGCAGGTGGCGGTGTTTTTAGAGGACTTCATGGACCTGCAGTGCGGGGGCCCACCAGCAGGTGGCGGTGTTTTTGGAGGACTCCATGGACCTGCAGTGCCGGCGCCCACCAGACGGTGGCAGTGTGTGTGGAGGACTCCCTGTGTCGAGGAAATATTTAGCTTAAATTAACTCAGGCGGAGACTTTCAGAAGTGCACTTTGAGAGAATTTATTTTAAAAAGCGAGATATATCCCGGAGAGCCTGCTTGGACCGTACCAAGGCAAAAACTCTGTCGTACAAGCAAATTGCACTTATCTTTATACAGAAATTGAATACAGAAATCGAAAAGGAATCTTATCCATTCGTCCCACGAGTACAAAGGTCGTCTCGGGAGGTACACACTCTATCTATCCTTGCATCGTTTCTCTCTGTTCACAGTCTGATAAGCAAAGGCAAAAGGAGACTCCCTTTTAATACCAGATGGTCATTTAATTGCATCTCTAAGTTTCAAGGCTAAAAAGCGTGGCTATTTTTCTAGTCCTATTATTTCTTTAAGCATAGCAAAAACAGAATTCCCTTTTCCATAAGCCATAGATTCATAGATCCTTTCTTCCACAATTCCCTCCTTGTTGATCTTTTAATTTTTTTTTTAGATCAACACAATTTCCTGTATTCTCTTCTTGAGCAAAAGGGGGTGTATACCCTTCAGGATAGGGTCGCATTTGGAGATATTCGTCTTCATCAACCTTTTCCTCTAAGCGACTTAACCTTCCTTTCATGTATATACCTTTCCTTTCTATTTCGGAGAGCAGGCCTATTACTTGACTAATTACATTTTTTAATTTTATCCACATTCCGCAAAGGATTATTAATAATACAAGCATAACCACACCTACGATTACTATGGGGTGCATAGCAAGCTTCAGTACTGCTGTAGCTTTTGGGGACCATCCGGTAAACACATCCCACCAGTGGTGTACTGTCAAAGAGGTGACTTCGTCTGCGATTCTCACTAGCTGCCCCTTCTTGTAACTCATTTCAACTCTAAATTGGTGGATGTCTCTGCCTTGCTTTGACAGAGCTTCCTCAATTTTCTTGTCATTCCGAATCAAATTGTGCAGTCTGGTCAAATTAATTACAGGGGGTAAGGGTTCAATCTTGTGCATAGACAGATATTTTTCTCCATTTTGCCATTGCCCAAAGGTATAAGTTCTTTTTACTTCAGGGTCATACAGGGTGTAGACTCTTCTCACGCATTTATTAATGGGGGGTTTATACAAAATTCCATCCCGATAGACAGGTTTATTTCCTGTCACACGGATCTCATTCTGTGCTATTTCCGTCATATCATTGTCATTTGTTAGCTTTAATTCCCATTTACATACTCCAATGGAGTGCTGCAGTGAGCATGGTTCGTGTATGGCGGTCTGATAGGGACATACCATTCCGAATGGCCACCTAACACATCCCCTCTGGTGATATGTCATATTCTTCTCATCGACCCAATCTCCTTTAAATTCTGGGTACCAGAAGTTCTGTCCAAACAGCTGGGGCATTACTTGGAACTGACACCAAATTTATTTTCGTGTCATACTGACTATGTCTCCAGTAACGTTACATCCTTTTGAATTACAACTGGTATATCTTTTTTGAGGGCTAATGGTTAAATTAAGAAGCTTATCCCTTTTGTTAATTTCCAGCAACCTTTCCCATGTGTTAGCATGGAAGGATAATATTTTCCTTTCTAACTCGGCTCTTAATAGCTGTCTGATCATTTCTTTAAACAGGCAATGGGTGTACTTGTTTACTCCCTGTTGTTCTTTCATTAGGTTCTCTATTTCCTTCTCTATCCTTTCATTCTGTTGCCAGGTCATTTCATTTATGACGTAACCTGATATTTGTAATTGCTGTAATCCTTCATCCCAGACATTTCTGATCTTTATATCTTCCCCTACCAGTCCTCCGACGGCCTGGATTTTATTTTGTAGGGTCTCGATATCCATGGAGTTCAATTCTCCTATTCCTGCTCCCATTCCACCTAACACAGTCTCTAATACATCCCGTTTCTTTCTTTGGGGTCTTTCTTTTTCAAAAGATACCTTAACACTGGTTGTGTGGCAACCATCTTCTTTCTTTGGGGGATATTTAATTCGTATTGTTAGATGTACCCCCATCTCTTGTTATTCCCTGTGCTCCCGGTACACTTCATCCACACATCGGCCTGGTATTCTATGAACAACTGATACCCTTTCCCCAATATAAACTGGAACTCCCCTCTTTCTTCCTTCATTCCACATGCCTCACATCGTGCCGTAAAATTCCCTACCTTACAACTTTGGCCTACTGGGCATATAAAATTGCCTTGCTGCCTTATACTATTACTTCTTTCCCATACCATATCTCCCTTCCATACTCTTCCTTCTTTTAGGACTTCTTCCTCCTGCCGGGAGTTCCCTGTCGCTAAAATGATCAGTATACCTAACGTCCATTTATAATTTTTCCAAGAGTCCCTTCCCATCTTCCCTTTCTTGTTTGTTTCTATACCACTCTTGAAATAAGTCGTTACAATAACAACACGTCCACACGATAGTAACAGTGACCCAAATAATAAAGGCCCAAACTGGCACACAAATGAGCTCTGACATCCGTCCGTGAATTTTGGGCAATATTTTCAAGTCCAAATATTTAATACAAGAGCAGGTACAGTTCTTCAGCGAGAAGATGGCTGTTTTCTTAGTCGGGCGACCGTAGTACGTCCTGGTTCAATGCCTTTTCCTTCGGCTGTAATTCGTCGGGGAAATAATATTTACAGCGGGTTGCATGCACCCAGTTCGGGTGCTTTTCCAACTTCAAAGCGGTTCGTGTTGTGAGAATTATCTGATACGGTCCTTTCCACCTAGGAGAAAAGGATTCTTTATTTAATGTTTTTACTAACACTTGATCTCCAGGTCTGAAAGGGGCATATTTCCTTCCGACGGGGGCACCTGTGTCTGCTTTATTTGTTCATGCAGACTCCTCGCTATTTCACACATGGCCTGAGCATACTTTAGTGATTTTTCATCATTCCAAATTAATGCTATTTTTTCATCTGCCAATAAGGCTTCATGTGGTGTCAAATCAGTGTTTCGGTTTTTCTGGTTTATCATTGTATACAATACTAATGGTAAGGCTTCTGGCCACTTCAGTCCAGTCTCCTGACATACCTTGGTAAGTGTGGAAGAAAACGATCTATGTAGTATGGTAAAGGGAAGGGTTAAAATCACTTCTTGCTGATATTGTAGAAATAATGGAGCTAGAGAAAACACCCAAACTTCTTTGTCTTAAGAAAACAAAAACTGATTATCTGTTCCTTGCATGAGTCTCCTAAAACTGATTATCGACACAGACAGGGAGAAACTGATTATCGACACAGACAGGGAGAAACTATGCAAGAACAGATAATGTGTGCCTTCCGGGATGACCTTTGTATTCTCGGAGTAATATGATTAATGTTAATGTGTGGAATTTGAAGATAAAACTCCTCTTTTTACTGTATAAATATAGTGCGGGTTTTCCTGTAAAAGTCAGAGTTCTGCCTTAGTGTGGACTAAGCGGGCTCTCCGAGATATCTCGTTAGAAATAAACTTTCTCTCGAAGCACGGCTCTGAAAGTCTCCGCTGAGTTAATTTAAGCTAAAATTTCCTCGACAGATTCTGGCGTAGTCAGGCAGGATCTCTAAAAACGAGATCTAAAAGAACCAAATTTAACTTTGAAAAGAGAAAAGAGGAATTTTAAGGACCTTCCTAGCTGAAAGGGGGAAGGTACCAAGGCCGTCCTAGCTAAAAGGGGAACGAGCCACCAAGATCCCTTGAAGGGTGAGGCATTTAAGGTAGCTACCACAAAGAAGCTAAAATAACAAGAAAGCAATAAGGAGACCTTTTGGCTAAGATCAAGTGTAGTACCGTTTCTGACCAGCCACCATGACCTCCGGGTGGTTTCTCCCTGGTCAGGAAGGTATATGCTTGCATTTTTGGAAACAGGAGGTGGGTGGGGAGGGTTGACCCATCCACCTCCATGGCACGAACCTGGTATTGCAGTACTTCCAGGAACGGTGCAGTGGCTCTAGGCCTTTTGGCTAAGAGCATTGGCGCAGAGTGATCCTTGGCATGTGCAAGGTGACCTCTGGCGTTTGTGATTTGACAAAGAATTGGAACGATTGGCTACGAATTTAAAAAAAAAAATAAGGAGACCCCGAGCTGAGCGGAAAAGAGAACACCGGTGAGGGCTTTGTAAAATATTACTGTATATTTTGTAGGAGTGTCCTTAATTCTCATTTCAGAAAAATCGCGAGACGTCACACCCGGAAGAATGGGAAACAGCTCTAGTCGAGCAGGGCGCTCGCGCCCAGCTCCTAGAAAAGGAAAGAAAGACGACCCCTTGACCAAAGGAATGAAATTACATTCTAAAACCGAAAAGAGAATCCGTAAGATAGTAAAGCAACGAGAGAAGGTAGGAGATCCAATTGTGCCGCCCGGCTCGCAGGCGGACACTGTAATTAAAGAAACAGGAGATGACCGATTCGCGGTAACGTTCAGTAGCGATTTGTACAGTTGGTCTGATGGGGATTGGCCATATGGAGGAAGCTTTAAACTATCTTTAATTGAGGAATGGAGAAAAACAACCAAGGAAGGAGGGGGAGACCCTACTTGGGACAAGGATTACATGGAAAATTGTTTTAATAAATGGATTGAGGTTGCTAAGAGACATCAGCCTCCGAAAAATAAAAATTCATAGAATAAATCAGGAGGAAAAGAAAAGGGGGAAAATGAAAAACCTCCCTCTTATAGCCCTCCAAACCTCCCTATCCCCTCAGCACCCACCGTGGGACTTTATCCTCGTATAGAACCCCCAAAGCGAAATAGCTGGCAGGAAATTATAGAAATGGTTATTGCCCATAGAGATCAAGCACGGAGAGAACTAGCTGTCCTCCCGGCCCCACCACCTAATGGAGGAGCCGATGGAGGAAACCCGGAGGTATTAGGAGCAGGGGCTGAAGCAGCAGAGGGAGGGGAAATCAATCAGAGATCTGGGATGAGTTCTCGACTAAGGTCGCAAACAACCCCAGCCCAGGCAGAAGCCGACTCTACCCTCCTCCTCCAAAATCCCAGGGTAATGATAGGAACCACAGCGGTTTTAAAACCCTGGTTCCCGGGAGAGGCCAGAGATATGATCTCTGCCGCCCCAAACCCGGTAAAGAAACCTATAGCATTTCACAACTGGCTTGAGCAGACATGTACGATTTACAATCCGCTACCGGGGGATATTAAATTATTATTACAAGCAGCCTACGGATCCTCCTGGCAGGGAGTAAAAAATATGTTCTCTATCCCGCCAGGAGAAAGGGGGGATTGGAGAGTTGATGATACCTTGCTGGACAACGGCAATGAGTCATTGTGTACAGTTTTGGTCTCCTAACTTGAGGAAGGACATTCTTGCTATTGAGGGAGTGCAGCGAAGGTTCACCAGACTGATTCCCGGGATGGCGGGACTGACCTATCAAGAAAGATTGGATCAATTGGGCTTGTATTCACTGGAGTTCAGAAGAATGAGAGGGGACCTCATAGAAACGTTTAAAATTCTGACGGGTTTAGACAGGTTAGATGCAGAAAGAATGTTCCCAATGTTGGGGAAGTCCAGAACCAGGGGTCACAGTCTGAGGATAAGGGGTAAGCCATTTAGGACCGAGATGAGGAGAAACTTCTTCACCCAGAGAGTGGTGAACCTGTGGAATTCTCTACCACAGAAAGTAGTTGAGGCCAATTCACTAAATATATTCAAAAGGGAGTTAGATGAAGTCCTTACTACTCGGGGGATCAAGGGTTATGGCGAGAAAGCAGGAAGGGGGTACTGAAGTTTCATGTTCAGCCATGAACTCATTGAATGGCGGTGCAGGCTAGAAGGGCTGAATGGCCTGCTCCTGCACCTATTTTCTATGTTTCTATGTTTCTATTAACTCACTGGCTGCAACATAGGGGAAAAAATGCAATTCTGCAGGGAGCTAAAAAACATGGGGACATTGGAGAAGTCACCCGCTGTCTGCAGAAAGCGGAAGAATCAATGATAGATTTCGCAGGCAGGTGGAAAAATAGCTGGGACGAGCATGCAGGAATACCCTTGGATCAAAACAAACTTTTAGCAGTGCAGACCTTGTTGAATTGTATGTTACCACAGCATGCCAGAACGTACAAGATCAAGGTCTTGGACTGGCAAGGAAAAAACTGGAAGGAAACAATTACAGTACTGGCAAACATGGACAGGGAGGGACTATTTACCTACAAAGATAACAAAGCCAAAACAGCAGGACAATACTATCAGCAGAAAGGAAGAGGACAAGCACAGAATAGAGGAGGGTTTGGGGGAAGGAGGGGAGGAGGAAGAGGACAGTGGTCCCAGCGAGATCGCTCGCAAGATGAGTGTAGAAATTGCGGAAGGAAGGGGCACTGGGCTCGAGATTGTAGGTGCCCACCTAAACAGTTTGGAGGGTTACAGGGGAATTTCCCCGAACCTACACCTCCACTGGCCCCTCAATTTTCCTTTTCTAACCCCAACCCGCACCAATCAGCATAGGGATGCCCCGGAGGTGTAGTGGTACAGGCAGCAACCCTCCGCTTATCTACAGACATAGAAGAGAATCCTTTGGCAGTAATAAAAGTGGGAAACACTTATGTAAAGTTTCTGGTGGATACCGGTGCTACTATGTCTTCTGTACCACCCTCTGTGGGATTACCTGTAAGCAACACTACCGTCTTGAGCATGGGGGTGGCCGGTATCCCCCTGAAAGAATTTTTGTCCGAACCTACTAAATTGACAATTGAAGGACAACAAGTAGATAATGAGACTTTGATAGTCTCTAAAACAGCCCCTCTCCCTTCATTAGGAAGACAGACTTTGTGCAAACTAGGAGCCACAATATATTGCACAAAGGAAGGGATGTTCATGGAGCTCCCTCCAAATAAAATCCATCAGTTCTTTGATGGGATTAAAAGGGAGGAGGGGGAAGATAACAAAGAAAAGGCTGCCCTCTATTGTTGCCAATTGAGTGGCAACTTCTATTCCCCCCTGATACAGGATATTGTAAAAAACTTAAAAGCTAAATTTGACTCTAATGCAGACGAACTGATGTATATCATCTTAACAAGCTTTGAGGCAGTTCAGCTTCACTGCACAGCCTGGTACACTCGACAAAAAGCTGAAACTTACCAGTGCTTAACACAGCCCTTTCTAGATAAAGAAGAGATAATAGAAGCTACACCCCGTATTTATTTCGGACCAGAAGGATTAGGGGTAGCCATGGATTTGACACCCTTACAGCAGAAGCGGTTTAAAGAAGAGAACTCGACACCCCATCTGACATTGGCTGTAAAACCGCCAGCGAAACCCAAAGATATGGGTCCGATGATTGTAGAAATAGAAAAGGAGAAGCAGCATCAAGGCTATAGACCTTGGGCAGTAATAGAATTACAGAATGTCCAGATAGAATTTATCACCCGTTCCAGGGGGATTCTCCAGTGGAAAGGTAAAAATCATGCCTCCACCTTTAAAAAACAGCAACCCCCTGGATAACCGAGCCCTCAGCTGCCAATGGCATTGAATCAAGTGTCTTCTGAACTTTAGGCAAAACATAAGAATCATGTTGGGAAGGTACATTCTGCAGCACCCCACCGGGTACGACTGATAAAGAACGCCGTGTTACCAAGCATTAAGCAGTACAGACTGCCTCCAGAGGCAGAAGATGGGATAGAGCCAGTCATTTCTGCATTGTTGGAACAAGGAGTTCTAGAAAAGACACAGAGCCCGTGTAACACTCCGATACTGCCCATACCAAAGGTTAATAAGCCGAATGAGTGGAGATTTGTGCAAGATCTAAGAGCTATTAATAAGATAGTAGTCCCTATCACCCCTGTGGTACCGGACACCAACATTGTGTGATCTGCCATCCCACCAACAGCAACTGTCTTTACTGTGATAGATCTGTGCTCAGCCTTTTTCTCCATCCCAGTAAATCAAGAGAGTCAGTATCTGTTTGCTTTCACCTACAAGAAGCAGCAGTACACATGGACCAGATTGTCCCAAGGATACACCGAAAGCCCCGCAGTATATGCAGCAGCAGTAAAAAGAGACCTAGAAGACTGTTTATTATCAGACCAGTCTGTACTGTTACAATATGCGGACGATTTGCTTGTGGCTTCCAGCCACGGATACAGATGCATGCAAGATTCCCTGAAATTATTACAACACCTATGTGAAAGAGGGCACCGAGTATCATTACAAAAGCTACAATTTTGCCAGACTCAAGTACAGTACCTGGGTTTCCACATATCTCAAGGGCAGAGGCAGCAAGGACCCGAAAGAATTCAGACTATTCAGAGTATCCCCATACCAAAGACAAAAAAGGATATTTTGTCTTTTTTGGGGATGGTGGGGTACTGCAGACAGTGGATCCCTGATTATCGAGAATGGGATGCGGTCCTAAGATCAGCTGCCCTAAATGATGCCCCACCCAAGGTGGAGTGGACCCCAGAGAGGGAGGAGGCGTTTGAGCAGTTAAAGAAAGCTATCACTAACGCTCCGGCATTGGGACTTCGAACTATTCTAAACCCTTTCAGATGTATGTGAATGAGAAAGAAGGATTTGCAACGGCAGTATTAACCCAAGAACATGGTGGGGGAAATTGACCAGTCGCCTATTATTCGGTTTTGCTTCCTCCAGTAGTGAGGGGAATGCCAGCATGTCTACGCGCTGTAGCCGCTACTGCGGTCATGGTGGAGAAGTCAGTACCTATTGTTTTGGACTATCCGTGTACTGTCGTTACAGCTCATGCTGTGCTATTACTATAGAACTCCGCCGCCACCCAGCATTTCACAGCATCTAGAAGAACAGGTTATGAAGTACTGCTGCTATCACACTCTAACTACACCTTTCAACGCGCGCCGATAGTAAACCCCGCCACTTTTGTTCCCACCAGAGAAATAGAGGATCCAGACCAGCACGACTGTCTGTTAACAGTGGAATTAGCCAACTTGCCGAGACCAGATTTGCTCACAGAGCCCATGGACAATCCTGATCTCATTCTCTATACGGATGGGTCATCGTACAGACCATCAGATAATTTGCTTTTGTCAGGCTATGCAATTGTAAGCCCCCATGAAACTGTTGAAGCATTTGCCCTGCCTCCCGGAACCTCGGCTCAGGCTGCTGAATTATTTGCCCTCACCAGAGCTTGTATAATAGCAAAAGATCAAACTGCCAATATCTATACTGATTCAAGATAGGCATTCGGTGTGGTCCATGATTTTGGACAACTATGGAAAAACAGAGGCTTTATCACCTCTGGTGGAAAGCATATTAAGCACTCTCAATTGGTGCTTAATCTATTAGACGCCATTCAGTTGCCAAATAAGGTAGCCGTTATCAAATGTGCAGCACACACAATCGGTGAGGATGAAGTGTCAGTGGGAAATAGGAGGGCTGATGAAGCAGCCAAAGAGGCCGCTTCGACACAGACAGACTGCCTTCAAGCAGTCTCAGTCTCCCTTCCACAGACACTTAACGTCCAACTACTTAAAACAGCCCAACAACAAGTTACTATGCAAGAAAGAAGGACTTGGGAAAACCAGGGTTGCTTTCTAAAAAACGACATTTGGTATCACCCTGATGGGCGAACTGTTTGCCCTAGATCTCTATTCTTTCCCCTGTCTCGCCTAGCACACGGTCAGGCTCACATGGGCAAAGGAGGGATGATACATGCTATTAATGCACAGTGGTATGCACCAGGAATAACAGTGGTAATTGAAAAAGTTGCTAGAACATGCCAAATTTGTCAACAAAATAACAGAGGTAAAACACCTGCTGAATATGATCATCAACCCCAACCTAGTATGCCCTTTGAAAATTTGCAAATTGATTTTGTCCACATGCCTCCAGTATCAGGTTTTAAGTACCTATTAGTCATAGTAGACATGTTCACGAGGTGGGTAGAAGCGTACGCCACTAGGAGAGACGATGCCCGAACAGTAGTAAAGATTCTATTTAAAGAAATAGTACCAAGATATGGGATACCTATGGGAATCAACAGTGACAGGGGAACACACTTCACAGGAAAAATAGTGCAAAATCTTGCAGAAGCACTAGGTTTCCAGTGGAAGTTACATATACCATATCAACCTCAGTCTTCAGGAACAGTAGAGAGAGTAAATGGGATAATAAAATCTACCCTTACCAAGGTATGTCAGGAGACAGGATTAAAATGGCCAGACGCCCTACCGTTGGTACTATATACATTAAGAAACCAGAAAAAACCGAAACACTGGTTTGACACCGCATGAAGCCTTATTGGGAAGGCCAATGCCAACCGGAGTAAAACCACCACTGGTAGCGGAAAAGGTAGCATTAATTTGGAATGATGAAAAATCACTAAAGTATGCTCAGGCCATGTGTGAAATAGCAAGAAGTCTGCATGAACAAATAAAGCAGACACAGGTGCCCCTGTCGGAAGGAAATATGCACCCCTTCAAGCCAGGAGACCAAGTGTTAGTGAAAACATTAAACAAATAATCTTTTTCTCCTAGGTGGAAAGGACCGTATCAGATAATTCTCACGATGCGAACCGCATTGAAATTGGAAAAGCATCCAAACTGGGTGCACGCCACCCGTTGTAAATATTACTTCCCCAACGAATCACAGCCAAAAGAAGAGACATAGAACTAGGACGTGCTACGGTTACCTATCCGAGAAGACGGTCATCTTCTCACCAAAGAACTGTACTGACCCCTCTTTTGTGACCCTTCGCAAGGGTACATTGAACCTAAAATAAGACAGCTAGAGTTCAGGCCGAATGCCAGAACTTGCTTGTATGCCAATTTGGGCCTTTATTATTTGGATCACTGTTACCCTCGTGCTTGCGTGCTGTTATTTTAACGAATTAATACAGGAGTGTTATAGAAACAGAGAAAAAAGGGAAGATGAGGCGGGACTCTTGGAAAAGCTGTAAGCGGACATTGGGCATTCTGATCATTTTAGCAGTAGGAAGAGTCAGACAGGAAGAAGGAAAAGAATGGAAGGGAGATATGGAGTGGGAAAGAAGTGATAGGTCAGAACGGCAAGATAACTTTGTGTGCCCGGAAGGAAAAAATTGTAAAATAGGGAACTTCACAGTAATGTGCAAAGCTTGTGGAGTGGGGATAGATCCACGAACAGGAGAAGTGAAAATAAACAGTGAGGAGGGATTCAACATAACCCTAAACTGGAAGGTTAAGCCGCATAGAAGAAAAATTAGATGAATATGACGAAGAAGAATGCCTCAAGATGCGACCCTACCCCGAAGGATATGAACCCCCTTTTCAATAAAGAAAAAGAAACTGTTGATCGGTTGTAAAGATCAACAAGGAGGGAGTTGTGGAAGAAAACGATCTATGTAGTATGGTAAAGGGAAGGGTTAAAATCACTTCTTGCTGATATTGTAGAAATAATGGAGCTAGAGAAAACACCCAAACTTCTTTGTCTTAAGAAAACAAAAACTGATTATCTGTTCCTTGCATGAGTCTCCTAAAACTGATTATCGACAGAGACAGGGAGAAACTGATTATCGACACAGACAGGGAGAAACTATGCAAGAACAGATAATGTGTGCCTTCCGGGATGACCTTTGTATTCTCGGAGTAATATGATTAATGTTAATGTGTGGAATTTGAAGATAAAACTCCTCTTTTTACTGTATAAATATAGCGCGGGTTTTCCTGTAAAAGTCAGAGTTCTGCCTTAGTGTGGACTAAGTGGGCTCTCCGAGATATCTCGTTAGAAATAAACTTTCTCTCGAAGCACGGCTCTGAAAGTCTCCGCTGAGTTAATTTAAGCTAAAATTTCCTCGACATTCCCCTACCAGTCCTCCGACAGCCTGGATTTTATTTTGTAGGGTCTCGATATCCATGGAGTTCAATGCTCCTATTCCTGCTCCCATTCCACCTAACACAGTCTCTAATACATCCCGTTTCTTTCTTTGGGGTCTTTCTTTTTCAAAAGATACCTTAACACTGGTTGTGTGGCAACCATCTTCTTTCTTTGGGGGATATTTAATTCGTATTGTTAGATGTACCCCCATCTCTTGTTTTTCCCTGTGCTCCCGGTACACTTCATTCACACATCGGCCTGGTATTCTATGAACAACTGATACCCTTTCCCCAATATAAACTGGAATTCCCCTCTTTCTTCCTTCATTCCACATGCCTCACATCGTGCCGTAAAATTCCCTACCTTACAACTTTGGCCTACTGGGCATATAAAATTGCCTTGCTGCCTTATACTATTACTTCTTTCCCATACCATATCTCCCTTCCATACTCTTCCTTCTTTTAGGACTTCTTCCTCCTGCCGGGAGTTCCCTGTCGCTAAAATGATCAGTATACCTAACGTCCATTTATAATTTTTCCAAGAGTCCCTTCCCATCTTCCCTTTCTTGTTTGTTTCTATACTACTCTTGAAATAAGTCGTTACAATAACAACACGTCCACACGATAGTAACAGTGACCCAAATAATAAAGGCCCAAACTGGCACACAAATGAGCTCTGACATCCGTCCGTGAATTTTGGGCAATATTTTCAAGTCCAAATATTTAATACAAGAGCAGGTACAGTTCTTCAGCGAGAAGATGGCTGTTTTCTTAGTCGGGCGACCGTAGTACGTCCTGGTTCAATGCCTTTTCCTTCGGCTGTAATTCGTCGGGGAAATAATATTTACAGCGGGTTGCATGCACCCAGTTCGGGTGTTTTTCCAACTTCAAAGCGGTTCGTGTTGTGAGAATTATCTGATACGGTCCTTTCCACCTAGGAGAAAAGGATTCTTTATTTAATGTTTTTACTAACACTTGATCTCCAGGTCTGAAAGGGGCATATTTCCTTCCGACGGGGGCACCTGTGTCTGCTTTATTTGTTCATGCAGACTCCTCGCTATTTCACACATGGCCTGAGCATACTTTAGTGATTTTTCATCATTCCAAATTAATGCTATTTTTTCATCTGCCAGTGGTGGTTTTACGCCAGTAGGCATTGGTCTTCCCAATAAGGCTTCATGTGGTGTCAAATCAGTGTTTCGGTTTTTCTGGTTTCTCATTGTATACAATACTAATGGTAAGGCATCTGGCCACTTCAGTCCAGTCTCCTGACATACCTTGGTAAGGGTAGATTTTATTATCCCATTTACTCTTTCTACCATTCCCGAGGACTGTGGCTGATATGGTATATGTAACTTCCACTGGAACCCTAACACTTCTGCAAGGTTTTGCACTATTTTTCCGGTGAAGTGGGTTCCCCTGTCACTGTTGATTCCCATAGGTATCCCATATCTTGGTACTATTTCTTTAAATAGAATTTTTACTACTGTTCGGGCATCGTCTCTCCTAGTGGCGTACGCTTCTACCCACCTTGCGAACATATCTACTGTAACTAATAGATACTTAAGACCTGATACTGGAGGCATGTGGACAAAATCAATTTGCAAATTTTCAAAGGGCATACTTGGTTGGCGTAGATGATCATATCCAGCAGGTGTTTTACCTCTGTTATTTTGTTGACAAATTTGGCATGTCCTAGCAACTTTCTCAATTACTACTGTTATTCCTGGTGCATACCACTGTGCATTAATAGCATGTATCATCCCTCCTTTGCCCATGTGAGCCTGACCGTGTGCTAGGCGAGACAGGGGCAAAAATAGAGATCTCGGGCAAACAGTTCGCCCATCAGGGTGATACCAAATGTCGTTTTTTTTTAAAACAACCCTGGTTTTCCCAAGTTCTTCCTTCCTGCATAGTAACTTGTTGTTGGGCTGTTTTAAGTTGTTGGATGTCAAGTACCTGTGGAGGGGAAACTGAGACTGCTTGAAGGCAGTCTGCCTGTGCCGAAGCGGCCTGTTTGGCTGCTTCATCAGCCCTCCTATTTCCTACTGATACTTCATCCTCACCGGTTGTGTGAGCTGCACATTTGATAACGGCTACCTTACTTGGCAACTGAATGGCGTCTAATAGATTAAGCACCAGTTGAGTGCTTAATATGCTTTCCACCAGAGGTGATAAAGCCTCTGTTTTTCCACAGTTGTCCAAAATCATGGACCACACCGAATGCATATCTAGAATCAGTATAGATATTAGCAGTTTGATCTTTAGCTATTATACAAGCTCTGGTGAGGGCAAATAATTCAGCAGCCTGAGCCGAGGTTCCGGGAGGCAGGGCGAATGCTTCAACAGTTTTGTGGGGATTTACAATAGCATAGCCTGCCAAAAACAAATCATCCGACGGCCTATGTGATGATCCATCCGTATAGAGAATAAGATCAGGATTGTCCATGGGCTCTGTGAGCAAATCTGGTCTTGGTAAGGTGGCTACTTCCACCGTTAACAGACAATCATGCTGGTCTGGATCCTCTACTTCTTTAGTAGGAAGAAAGGTGGCTGGGTTCACTACCGGTGCACGTCGAAAGGTATAGTTAGGGTGTGACAGCAGTAATACTTCATAACCTGTTCTTCGAGACGCTGTAAAGTGTTGTGTGGCCGCTGAATTCAAAAGTAATAACACAGCATGGGCTGTAATGACAGTACATGGATGATCCAAGACAATAGATACCGACTTCTCCACCATGACCGCAGTAGCAGCTACAGCACGTAGACATGCTGGCATTCCCCTTACTACTGGAGGCAGCAAAACCGAATAATAAGCAACTGGTCTATTTCCCCCACCATGTTCTTGGGTTAGTACTGCTGTTGCAAATCCTTCTTTCTCATTCACATACATCTGAAAAGGTTTACCATAATTCGGAAGTCCCAACGCCGGAGCATTAGTAATGGCTTTCTTTAACTGTTTAAATGCCTCCTCTCTCTCTGGGGTCCACTCCACCTTGGGTGGGGCATCATTTAGGGCAGCTGATCTTAGGACCGCATCCCATTCTCGATAATTCTTTCTGGTCCTAGCTGCCTCTGCCCTTGAGATATGTGAAAACCCAGGTACTGGACTTGAGTCTGACAAAATTGTAACTTTTGTAACGACACTCGGTGCCCTCTTTCACATAGGTGCTGTAACAATTTCAGGGAATCTTGCATGCACCTGTATCCGTGGCTAGAAGCCACAAGCAAATCGTCCGCACACTGCAGCAGTACAGACTGGTCTGATAATGAACAGTCTTCAAGGTCACTTTTTACTGCTGCTGCATATACTGCGGGGCTTTCGGTGTATCCTTGGGGCAACCTGGTCCATGTGTACTGCTGCTTCTTGTGGGTGAAAGCAAACAGATACTAACTTTCTTGATTTAACGGGATGGAGAAAAAAGCTGAACACAGGTCTATTACAGTAAAGACAGTTGCTGTTGGTGGTATAGCAGATAGTATAATGTTGGTGTCCGGTACCACAGGGGTGATAGGGACGACTATCTTATTAATAGCTCTCAGATCTTGCACAAATCTCCATTCCTACAATCATCGGACCCATATCTTTAGGTTTCGCTGGCGGTTTTACAGCCAATGTCAGATGAGGTGTCGAGTTCACTTCTCTAAACCGCTGTTGCTGTAAGGGTGTCAAATCCATGGGTACCCCCAATCCTTCTGGTCCAAAATAAATGCGGGGCGTAGCTTCTACTATTTCTTCTCTATTTAAAAAGGATTGTACCAAACACTGGTAGGTTTCAGCTTTTTGGCGAGTGTACCAGGCTGTACAGTGAAGCTGAACTGCCTCAAAGCTTGTCAAAATTATATACATCAATTCTTCAGTATTAGAGTCAAATTTAGCTTTTAAGTTTTGTATAACTTCATGTATCAAGGGGGAATAGAAGTTGCCAATCAATTGCCAACAATAGAGGGCAGCCTTTTCTTTGTTATCCTCCCTTTTCTCTTCTTTAATCCCATTAAAGAACTGATGAATATTATTTGGAGGGAGCTCCATGTACATTCCTTCCTTTGTGCAATAAATTGTGGCTCCTAGTTTGCACAAAGTCTGTCTTCCCAATAAAGGGAGAGGTGTCATTTTAGAGACTATCAAAGTCTCATCATTAACTGATTGTCCTTCAATTATCAATTTGGTAGGTTCAGATAAAAATTATTTCATGGGGATACCGGCCACACCCATACTTCAGACGGTGGTGTTGCTTACAGGTAATCCCACAGAGGATGGTACAGAAGACATAGTAGCACCGGTATCCACCAGGAACTTCACAAGTGTCTCCTACTTTTACTACTGCCAGAGGGTTTTCTTCTATGTCTGCCGATAAGCGGAGGGCTGCCGCCTGTACCACTAAGCCTCCGGGGCATCCCTATGCTGATTATTCTGTGCCTGTCCTCGTCCCTTTTGCTGATTTACTGACCTGTTTTAGCCATATTTTCCTTATAGGTAAATAGTCCCTCTCTATCCATTTTAGCCAGTACTGTAACTGTCTCTTTCCAACTTTTTCCTTGCCAGTCCAAAACCTTTATTTTGTATGTTCTTGCTTGTTGTGGCAACATACAATTTAACAAGGTTTGCACTGCCAAAGGTTCATCTTTTACCCCTTGCCAAGAGGACCCATATGCTGCCTGCAGTAATAATTTCACATCTCCGGGAAGGGGGTTATAAATGGTACAGGTTTGCTCAAGCCAGTTGTGAAAGGCTACTGGCTTCTTAACAGGATTAGGGGCGGCTGATATTTTGTTTTAAAACAATTCTCCATATAATCTTTATCCCAAGTGGCGTCCCCTGTCCCATTTTTGGTGGTCTGTCTCCATTCCTCAATTAAGGACAATTTAAAACTTCCTCCATATGGCCAATCCCCATCAGACCAACCGTACAAATCGCTACTAAACGTTACCGCGTATCTGTCGTCTCCTGTTTCTTTAACTACAGTGTCCGCCGGCGAGCCGGGCGGCACAATGGGATCTCCTACCTTCTCTCGTTGCTTTACTACCTTACTGATTCTTTTCTCAGTCTTAGGATGTACTTTCATTCTTTCAGTTGAGAGGTCATCTTTCTTTCCTTTTCTAGGAGCTGGGCGCGAGCGCCCTGCTCGACTAGAGCCGTTTCCCATTCTTCCGGGTGCAACGTCTCGCGATCTTTTCTGAAATGAGAGTTAGGACAATCCAACAAAATATACAATAATTTACAAAGCGCTCACTGGTGTTCTCTTTTCCGCACAGCTCGGGGTCTCCTTTTGCCTTTTTGTTATTTTAGCTTCTTTGCGGTAGCTACCTTAAATGCCTCACCCCCTCCAGGGGATCTCGGCGGCTCGTCCCCCTTTCAGCTAGGACGGCCTAGGCACCTTCCTCCTTCCAGCTAGGAAGGTCCTTAAAATTCCTCTTTTCTATTTAAAAGTTAAATTTAGTTCTTTTGGATCTCGTTTTTTTTAGAGATCCTGCCGGACTACGCCAGAATCTGTCGAAGAAATATTTAGCTCAAATTAACTCAGGCGGAGACTTTCAGAAGTGCACTTCGAGAGAATTTATTTTAAAAAGCGAGATATCTCGGAGAGCCTGCTTGGACCGTACCAAGGCAAAAACTCTGTCGTACAAGCAAATTGTCCCTATCTTTATACAGAAATAGAATACAGAAATAGAAAAGGAATCTTATTCATTAGTTCCGTGAGTACAAAGGTCGTTTCAGGAGGCACACACTCTATCTGTCCTGGCATAGTTTCTCCCTGTTCACAGTCTGATAAGCAGAATATCAGGAGACTCCCTTTTAATACCAGATAGTCATTTAATTGCATCTCTAAGTTTCAAGGCTAAAAAGTGTGGGTGTTGTCCTAGTCCTATTATTTCTCTAAGCATAGCAAAAACAGAATTTAACCCTTCCCTTTTCCAGAAGCCATAGATTCATAGATCCTTTCTTCCACACCCTGAGTACCTGCAGTGCCGGCGCCCACCAGACGGTGGCGGTGTTTTTGGAGGACTCCCTGTGGACCTGCAGTGCCGGTGCCCACCAGCCGATGGCGGTGTTTTTGGAGGACTCCATGGACCTGCAGTGCCGGCACCCACCAGCCAGTGGCGGTGTTTGTGGAGGACTCCCTGTGGACCTGCAGTGCGGGCTCCCACCAGCCAGTGGCGGTGTTTTTGGAGGACTCCATGGACTTGCAGTGCGGGATTCCACCAGCCGGTGGCGGTGTTTTTGGAGGACTCCATGGACCTGCAGTGCCGGCGCCCACCAGCCAGTGGCGGTGTTTTTGGAGGACTCCATGGACCTGCAGTGCGGGATTCCACCAGCCGGTGGCGGTGTTTTTGGAGGACTCCATGGACCTGCAGTGCGGGATTCCACCAGCCGGTGGCGGTGTTTTTGGAGGACTCCATGGACCTGCAGTGCCGGCGCCCACCAGCCGGTGGCGGTGTTTTTGGAGCACTCCATGGACCTGCAGTGCGGGATTCCACCAGCCGGTGGCGGTGTTTTTGGAGGACTCCATGGACCTGCAGTGCCGGCGCCCACCAGCCGGTGGCGGTGTTTTTTGAGGACTCCATGGACCTGCAGTGCGGGGGCCCACCAGATGGTACCGGTGTTTGTGGAGGACTCCCTGTGGACCTGCAGTGCGGGCCCCCACCAGCCGGTGGCGGTGGCGCTGGAGGACTCCATGGACCTGCAGTGCGGGGGCCCACCAGATGGTACCGGTGTTTGTGGAGGACTCCCTGTGGACCTGCAGTGCGGGCCCCCACCAGCCGGTGGCGGTGGCGCTGGAGGACTCCATGGACCTGCAGTGCGGGCCCCCACCAGACGGTAGCAGTGTTTGTGGAGGACTCCCTTTGGACCTGCAGTGCGGGGGCCCACCAACCGGCGGCGCTGTTTGTGGAGGTCTCCATGGACCTGCAATGTGGGAGCCCACCAGAAGGTGGCGGTGCATTTGGAGGACTCCATGGACCTGCAGTGCCTGTACCCACCAGCGGGTGGCGGTGTCGGTGTGTGTCTGTAACTGTGTGTGAGAGAGAGAGAGAATGTTTCTGTCTCTATCTGCCCTCCCTCTGCCCCTGTGTGTGTGTGTCTCTGTGTGTATGTGACTCTCTGCCTATGTCTGTGTGTGTCTGCCTCAGCCTTCGGTCACTTGAGAGTGTTTGAAGACCGGGACTTCAAATCTGGCACCAAGCTCATGGTGTACAGGGCTGTAGTAATACCCGCCCTGCTGTATGGCTCAGAGACATGCACTATATACAGCAGACATCTCAAAACACTGGAGAAATACCACCAACGCAGACTCCGCACCAACATTAGTGTTCTCGCTCAGGCCAACATCCCCAGCATCGAAGCTTTGACCACACTCGACCAGCTCCGCTGGGCAGGCCACATCAACCACATGCCCGACACGAGACTCACAAAACAAGCGCTCTACTCGGAGCTTCGACATGGCATGCGAGCCAAAGGTGGGCAGAGGAAATATTACATAGACACCCTCAAAGCCTCCCTGATAAAGTGCAACATCCCTACCGACACCTGGGAGACCCTGGCCAAAGACCAGTCCGTCCTAAGTGGAGGAAGTGCATCCGGGAGGGCGCTGAGCACCTCGAGTCTCGTCACCGAGAGCATGCAGAAAGCAAGCGCAGACAGAGGAAGGACCGTGTGGCAAACCAGGCCACCCTTACCTTCAACCACCGTCTGCCCCACCAGTGACAGAGGCCCCAAGTTTCCACATGATTTGCTCCTGATTTTTAGGAGCAACTGGTGGAGAACGGAGTATCTTAGAAATCGGAATTCTCCACATTTAGGGCTCAAGTTCCCACAAGAAAAAAAACGGGCGCCTAAAAAAATCCTCGGTATTCTCCACCTACTTACTGGTCCTCTGGCCCTCGGCGCAGTCAGCACGAGCTGTGGGGGGGCGGAGCCAGGTCCCGGCGCTGAAAACAGTGCCGGGACCTCTGCACATGCGCGCTACAGTCGGCACGCAAGTGCAGTAGCTCCAGGCGCCGAACTGTGTGGGAGGGGCCCGAAGCACGCAGCCCCTAGCCCTGGCCCAATGGCCTCACTGGGGCTGCGTGAATAAGGCTCCTCCCACGGCCAGCTCCTGCTCCCCCCGCCCCCCCCCCGACAAGACCCGACACCCGCTCCCCCCCCCCACCCCCCCGACAAGACCCGACACCCGCTCCCTCCCCGCCCCCCGCCGACCCGACTCCCGGACAGCATCCGATCCGACCTGACCTCTCCCTTCCCCACGCCCCCCCCCTCTCTCCCCCACCACCCCCCCCCCTCTGTCTCCCCCCCCCAACGCTCTCTCTCCCTCCCCCCCTCTCTCTCCTCCCTCCCTCCCCTCCCTCTCTCTCCCTCCCTCCCCCCCCTCTCTATCCCTCCCTCCCACCCCTCTCTCTCCTCCCTCCCTCCCCCCCTCTCTCTCCCTCCCTCCCCCCCTTCTCTCTCCCTCCCTCCCCCCCCTCTCTATCCCTCCCTCCCACCCCTCTCTCTCCTCCCTCCCTCCCCCCCTCTCTCTCCCTCCCTCACCCCCTCTCTCTCCCTCCCTCCCCCCGACTCTCTCTCTCTCCCTCCCCCCTCCCTCTCTCTCTCTCCCCACTCCCGCTCAGCAGCACGAACGGCTGCAGAATTCTCCCTGGCTGAAGCACTTTCACACAGGTAGGAAGATGGTTTATTTAATCTTTTCTTGGCTTATAAATGTTTATTCAAGTTGGATTTATTTGTATAATATTTGTAGAAGTATAAATAAGGATTTATTGTCGAATTTAATGAGTTCACTTCCCCCGCACCTTGTTCTGGACGCCTAATTTGTAACCTGCGCCTGATTTTTTAATGTGTAGACCAGGTTTTTTCAGTTCCACAAAAATCTTCACTGATCTTTATGTGTCTCTCCCTTCGCCCATGAGTGCACGTGTATGCGAGAGTCTGTGTGTGTATGTGTCTCGGTATCTGTGTGGGTATGTGTGGGTGTCTCTCTCTGTATATGTGTGTGTGTCTCTCTGTGTAAGCGAGAGAGAGAATCTGTGTCTCTGACTGTCTCTGTATGTGTCTCTCCCTTTGCCCGTGAGTGCCTGTGTGTGCGAGAGTCTGCGTGTGTCTCGGTATCTCTGTCAGTGTGTGTGCCTAAGTCTGTCTCTCTCTCTCTCTCTCTCTCTTTAAGATTATTAATATTTAATTAATGGCTTTGGCTCCTGATGCAGAGCCGGGAGGCTGGGGATTGACTGGATTATTTCTGAGTGGCAGTCGGTGAGATGATGCTGAGGGACTGGGACCTGGGTGGCTGGGATAGTGAGGGTGCAGTCCAAGCTGGGAGCAAGGAGAGAGTCCTGGGGGGTGGGTGAGTGTCTCAGGCCAGAGAGGCCGCAGAGCCCGGTCAAAGTTGGGACTGATGCAGTGTTGTACGAGTTTCCATTGAGATTTAAACCCTCTGGGTGGAGTTTTTCTGTCATGTATTCAACCAGCATTGCAACCCATGTATAATCTGACCTAAGTTGTACACTGTGAGAACAATGACCACTAGGTGGGAGACACTCCTAACCTGGACCTTCAGGTACAAAAGGGGAAGCTCCGCCCACCTTCATCACTTGAGTGCTCAGGAATAAAGGACAGGTCACAGACTGACCTTCTCTCAAGCATGGGCCTTATGTGCATTTATACTATATAGTAAGGACCTATCAATGGCGACGAGAAACTGGGATTTAAACCATGCGAGCTTGGCCACTAGCAGAACAGACGAGAGGTACTGTGTTAAGGAATGGTTGGGACAGAGATTTTACATTGTTAAAGCAGCACACAGTTCTCCAGGCAGACAGGGCAGTCGGGCATGCCCCAACATGTAGTCGAACCCAGAGGGGGAGTTCGACAGAGACAATGGCAAGCTGAACGGCAATTCACGCCATTGCAAGGGACAATGCGGCCAGTAATGGGGCCATCAACACCTGTTAATGGTGCACTCAAGGACAATAACAGGGGCAGTCAGGGACGATCGACTGGCAAGGGACCTTTTATTTCCAACAACAGCTCATGCTGGAGGCGTGGAGGCACACACTCAGCCGGAGTTTGCAGAGATGAGCAAAATACCTGCAGAAATTGCAGAAATGAACGCTGGGGGAAATCGCTGGAAGCTGAAGTTCAGCGAGTTCATGTGGAGCACGTATACAGTTCATACACCAGGACGCCACCGATAATAATAAAAGTTCTCCTCAATGGCATCCCAGTATCGATGGAGCTAGACACGGGGGCCAGCCAGTCCCTGATGGGTATCAAACAGTTCGAAAAGTTGTGGGCGTCCAAGGCCAGGAGGCCAAAATTATCGCCGATTGATGCACAGCTACGGACTTACACAAAGCAGATCATTCCGGTGCTAGGCAGCGCCACTGTAGTCGTGACCCACAAAGATTCGGAGAACAGGTTGCCACTCTGGGTTGTCCCAGGGGACGGTCCCGCACTACTGGGGAGGAGTTGGCTTGCTGTCATGAACTGGAAATGGGGCGATGTCAATGCAATTTCCTCTGTGGAGCGAGTATCATGCTCACAGATCCTGGACAAATTTGACTCATTATTTCAACCCGGCATCGGCACTTTCATGGGGGCCAAGGTAGTGATTCACATGAACCCAGACACCAGGCCAGTGCACCACAAGGCCAGAGCGGTGCCATACGTGATGCGGGAAAAGATAGAATACGAATTGGACCGCCTGCTGAGGGAAGGCATCATCTCGCCAGTCGAATTCAGTGACTGGGCGAGCCCGATTGTGCCGGTGCTCAAGGCGGATGGGTCGGTCAGGATATGTGGTGATTACAAGGCCACCATCAATCGGGTGTCACTCCAAGACCAGTACCCGTTACCGAGAGCGGAGGACCTCTTTGCGACGCTATCCGGTGGCAAACTTTTTTCAAAATTGGACCTGACCTCAGCTTACATGACCCAGGAGCTGGTGAGTGAGTCGAAGAAGCTGACCACCATCACGACACACAAGGGGTTGTTTGAGTACAACAGATGTCCGTTCGGGATGCAATCGGCTGCCGCGATCTTCCAACGAAATATGGAAAGCCTCCTCAAGTCGATTCCAGGGACGGTGGTTTTTCAGGACGATATCCTCATCACGGGTTACGATACTGAAGAACACCTCCACAATCTGGAGGAGGTGCTACGCAGACTGTACCAGGTAGGGCTGCGACTGAAAAAGGCGAAGTGCGTCTTCCTAGCTCCAGAGGTAGAATTCCTGGGGATGAGGGTAGCAGTAGACGGGATCAGACCTACTGCGTCCAAGACGGAAGCGATCCAGAGAGCCCCCAGACCCCATTACACGACGGAGCTGCGTTCGTTCCTGGGGCTCCTGAACTATTTTGGTAACTTTCTTCCCAAATTGAGCACGCTGCTAGAGCCGCTACACGTGCTCCTACGCAAAGGTGGCGAATGGGTCTGGGGGGATAGCCAGGAAAGGGCTTTTAATAGAGCATGCAATTTGTTATGTTCCAACACTCTGTTAACACTATACGACCCATGTAAGAAACTTGTGTTAACGTGCGATGCGTCATGCTATGGTGTCGAGTGTGTGTTGCAGCATGTCAATGTCAAGGGTCAGTTACAGCCGGTAGCTTATGCCTCCAGAAGTCTGTCCCAGGCAGAAAGGGGTTACGGGATGGTAGAAAAGGAGGCGCTCGCATGTGTATGTGCGGTAAAGAAAATGCACCAGTACTTGTTTGGCAGGAAATTTGAGCTGGAGACAGATCACAAACCCCTAACGTCCATTTTGGCCGACAACAAGGCCATAAATGCAAACGCATCGGCCCGCATACAGAGGTGGACACTCACGTTAGCCGCCTATGACTATACAATTCGACACAGACCGGGCACCAAAAACTGCGCCGATGCACTCAGCAGGCTCCCACTCGCCACCACTGAAGGGGCTACCGAGCATGGTGCTGAGATGGTCATGGCTGTTGAAGCTTTCGGAAGCGAAGGCTCACGTGTGACAGCCCGTCAGATTAAAGTCTGGACAAATAGAGACCTGCTATTGTCTCTAGTCAAGAAATGTGTCCTGAATGGGGACTGGGCAGCCAATGGACTGAGGAATTTAAACCATTTCTCAGGCGCAGGGATGAACTCTCGATTCAGGCCGATTGCCTACTGTGGGGAAACCGCGTAGTCATGCCCCAGATGGGCTTGAGAGGTGTTCATCAGAGAACTCCACAATGAGCACCCGGGCATTGTCACGATGAAGGCAATTGCCAGGTCACACGTTTGGTGGCTAGGTATAGAAGCAGATCTGGAACTTTGTGTTCGCAGGTGCAACACGTGTGCCCAGCTGGGCAATGCGCCCAGGGAAGCCCCCCTTAGCCCCTGGCCATGGCCCGTCAAGCCTTGGTCACGCATCCATGTGGACTACGCTGGTCCTTTCATGGGGAAAATGTTTTTGGTTGTAGTAGATGCCTACTCCAAATGGATCGAGTGTGACATTTTAAATTCAAGCACATCCTCTGCCACGGTAGAAAGTCTACGGGCAATGTTCGCCGCCCACGGTCTACCGGACGTCTTGGTCAGCGACAATGGCCCGTGCTTCACAAGCACTGAATTCCAGGACTTCATGGCAGGCAATTGAATTAACCATATTAACCATGTCAGAACGGCACCGTTCAAGCCGGCCTCAAATGGCCAGGCAGAACGAGCAGTGCAGATAATCAAACAGGGGATGCTCAGAATCCAAGGGGGTTCCATACAAAGACGCTTATCACGCCTCGTGTTGGCCTATAGATCCCGACCACACTCGCTCACAGGGGTTCCACCCGCAGAGCTGCTAATGAAAAGGACGCTCACAATGACATGCAGGCCGTGATCCTTACCAACGGATCCATTACAGACCCAATTCACGTCCGGATCGGGGTCAAACAGGGCTGCGTTATCGCTCCAACCCTCTTCTCAATCTTCCTCACCGCCATGCTCCACCTCACAATACACAAGCTCCCCGCTGGAGTGGAATTAAACGACAGAACCAGTGGGAAGCTGTTTAACCTGCACCGCCTCCAGGCCAGGTCCAGGATCACTCCAACCTCTGGCATTGAGCTGCAGTATGCGGGCGATGCTTGCATCTGTGCACATTCAGAGACTGAACTCCAGGATATAGTCCATGTATTCACTGAGGCATATGAAAGCATGGGCCTTACGCTTAACATCCGTAAGACAAAGGTCCTTCACCAGCCTGTCATCGCTGCACAGCACTGCCCTCCAATCATCAAGATCCACGGCGCGGCCCTGGACAACATGGACCATTTCCCATACTTCGGGAGCCTCTTATCAACAAAGGCAGACATTGATGCGGAGATTCTGCATCGCCTCCAGTGCGCCAGTGCAACCCTCGGCCGTCTGCGGAAAAGAGTGTTCGAAGACCAGGTCCTCAAATCTACCACCAAACTCATGGTCTACAGGGCTGTAGTAATACCTGCCCTCCTGTATGGGTCTGAGACATGGACGATGTACAGAAGGCACCTCAAGTCGCTGGAGATATACCACCAACGATGTCTCCACAAGATCCTGCAAATCTCCTGGGAGGACAGGCGCACCAACATCAGTGTCCACGACCAGGCTAACATCCCCAGTATTGAAGCACTGACCACACTCGATCAGCTTCGCTGGGCAGGCCACATAGTTCACATGCCAGATACGAGACTCCCGAAACAAATGCTTTATACGAAGCTCCTTCATGGTAAACGAGCCAAAGGAGGACAGCGGAAATGTTATAAGGACATCCTCAAAGCCTCCCTGGTAAAGTGCGACATCACCACTGACACCTGGGAGACCCTGGTCGCAGACCGCCCGAGGTGGAGAAAGTCCATCCGGGTGGGTGTTGAGCTCTTCGAGTCTCGACGCAAGGAGCATGAAGAGGCCAGGCACAGGCAGCGGAAGGAGCACACGGCAAACCAGCCTCACCCACCCCTTCCCCTGACCAATGTCTGACCCACCTGTAACAGGGTCTGTGGCTCTCGTATCGGACTGTTCAGCCATCAAAGAACTCACTTTGGGAGTGGAAGCAAGTCTTCCTCGATTCCGAAGGACTGCCTATGAGTCCCTGTCACGTATGGACAGATAGTTGTTGAGGGAAGGGGTGGGTGGGACTGGTTTGCCGCACGCTCCTTCCGCTGCCTGCACTTGATTTCCACATGCTCTGGCGACGAGACTCGAGGTGCTCAGCGCCCTCCCCGATGCACTTCCTCCACTTAGTGGCATTGAAATTTGGCATGGAGGTACAGCAGGCGGTGAAGAAGGCAAATGGTATGTTGGCCTTCATAGCGAGAGGATTTGAGTACAGGAGCAGGGAGATCTTACTGGAATTGTACATGGCCTTAGTGAGGCCTCACCTGGAATATTGTGCTCAGTTTCAGTCTCCTAATCTGAGGAAGGACATAGAAACATAGAAAATAGGTGCAGGAGTAGGCCATTCGGCCCTTCGAGCCTGCACCACCATTCAATGAGTTCATGGCTGAACATGCAACTTCAGTACCCCATTCCTGCTTTCTTGCCATACCCCTTGATCCCCCGAGTAGTTAGGACTACATCTAACTCCTTTTTGAATATATTTACTCAATTGGCCTCAACAACTTCCTGTGGTGAAGAATTCCACAGGTTCACCACTCTCTGGGTGAAGAATTTTCTCCTCATCTCGGTCCTAAATGGCTTACCCCTTATCCTTAGACTGTGACCCCTGGTTCTGGAATTCCCCAACATTGGGAACATTTTTCCTGCAGCTAACCTGTCTAAACCCGTCAGAATTTTAAATGTTTCTATGAGATCCCCTCTCGTTCTTCTGAACTCCAGTGAATACAAGTCCAGTTGATCCAGTCTTTCTTGATATGTCAGTCCCGCCATCTCGGGAATCAGTCTGGTGAACCTTTGCTGCACTCCCTCAATAGCAAGAATGTCCTTCCTCAAGTTAGGAGACCAAAACTGTACACAATATTCCAGGTGTGGCCTCACCAAGGCCCTGTACAACTGTAGTAACACCTCCCTGCCCCTGTACTCAAATCCCCTCGCTATGAAGGCCAACATGCCATTTGCTTTCTTAACCGCCTGCTGTACCTGCATGCCAACCTTCAATGACTGATGTACCATGACACCCAGGTCTCATTGCACCTCCCCTTTTCCTAATCTGTCACTGTAAAGTCCTGTCCCCTCAGTACAGATTCACACGAGGCATGTAGTGAAGTCAAGGTCACTCTGGACCTGCACCTATATTTCACAGCTCTGGAATGCTGCACTTGCCTGAGACCTGTCCTTATATACCTGTCTCTTGCAAGTGCACCCCTGGTGGTAAGGTATGCTGGTGGTTACAAGTCATATCTTGTTACAGTCATGCATAGCATGTTACGATACAGTTATATATAATAATGTAAGATACATGACAGTTACCATTCAGATAATAGTCTGTCTCTCTGTTTTTACAACCAAAGTGGATAACCTCACATTTATCCACATTATACTTCATCTGCCATGCATTTGCCCACTCACCTAACCTATTCAAGTCACTCTGCAGCCTCATAGCATCCTCCTCGCAGCTCACACTGCCACCCAACTTAGTGTCATCCGCAAATTTGGAGATACTACATTTAATCGCCTCGTCTAACTCATTAATGTACAATGTAAACAGCTGGGGCCCCAGCACAGAACCTTGCGGTACCCCACTAGTCACTGCCTGCCATTCTGAAAAGTACCAATTTACTCCTACTCTTTGCTTCTTGTCTGCCAACCAGTTCTCAATCCACATCAGCACACTACCCGCAATCCCATGTGCTTTAACTTTGCACATTAATCTCTTGTGTGGGACGTTCTTGCTATTGAAGGTTCACCAGACTGATTCCTGGGATAGCGGGACTGACATATGAGGAGAGACTGGATCAACTGGGCCTTTATACACTGGAGTTTGGAAGGATGAGAGGGGATCTCATAGAAACTTACAAGATTCTGATGGGACTGGACAGGTTAGATGCGGGAAGAATGTTCCCGATGATGGGGAAGTCCAGAACCAGGGGCACAGTCTAAGGATAAGGGGTAGCCATTTAGTACTGAGCTGAGGAGAAGCTTCTTCACTCAGAGAGTTGTTAACCTGTGGAATTCTCTACTGCAGAGAGTTGTTGATGCCAGTTCATTGGATATATTCAAGAGGGAGTTAGATATGGCCTGTGCGGTTAAAGGGATCAAGGGGTATGGAGAGAAAGCAGGAAAGGGGTACTGAGGGAAAGATCTGCCATGATCTTATTGAATGGTGGTGCAGGCTCGAAGGGCCTAATGGCCTACTCCTGCACCTATTTTCTATGTTTCTATGAGCCCAAGTTTTGAGCCGCGCCTAGAACGGCGCAGTCCCGACCTGGACGCCCGTTTTTCGCGCCACAAAGTGCGCCTAAAAAAAATTCCAGATTCTCCAGCTCCCTGCAGGTCCTCTGGCCCTCGGCGCGGTGCAGCAGGAGGTGTAGGGGGCGGAGCCAGGTCCCTGCGCTGAAAACAGTGCCGGGAGCTCTGCACATGCACGCTACAGTGGGCGCACATGTTCAGTAGCTCCAGGCGCCCAAAACTGTGTGGGAGGGGCTCGAAGCACGCAGCCCCTAGCCCTGGCCCAATGGCCTCACTGGGGCTGTGTGAATAAGGCTCCTCCCACGGCCAGCTCCTGCTTCCTCCCGACCCGACTCCCATTTCCCCCCCGCCTCCCTCCGCCGCCGGACCAGACCCGACCCGACACCGACCCCCCGGACCGGACCCGACCCGACCCGACTCCCATTTCCCCCCCGCCTCCCTCCGCCCCCGGACCGGACCCGACCCGACACTGACCCCCGGACCGGACCCGACCCGACACTGACCCCCGGACCGGACCCGACCCGACACTGACCCCCGGACCGGACCCGACCCGACAACGACCCCCGGACCGGACCCGACCCGACACCGACAACGACCCCCGGACCGGACCCGACCCGACACTGACACCGACACTGACCCCCGGACCGGACCCGACCCGACACTGACCCCCGGACCGGACCCGACCCGACAACGACCCCCGGACCGGACCCGACCCGACACTGACCCCCGGACCGGACCCGACCCGACACTGACCCCCGGACCGGACCCGACCCGACACTGACCCCCGGACCGGACCCGACCCGACACCGACAACGACCCCCGGACCGGACCGGACCCGACACCGACAACGACCCCCGGACCGGACCCGACCCGACACTGACCCCCGGACCGGACCCGACCCGATTCCCGCTTCCCTCCCTCCCCCCCGACTGGACCCGACCTGACCTCCCTCCCCCCAACCCGACCTCCCTCTCCCCGACCTGACCTCCCTCTCCCTCCCTCCCCCCGACTGGACCCGACCTGACCTCCCTCTCCCTCCCTCCCCCCGACTGGACCCGACCTGACCTCCCTCCCCTCGACCTGACCTCCCTCCCCCCGACCTGACCTCCCTCTCCCTCCCTCCCCCCGACCCGAACCGAACTGACTTCCCTCCCTCCCCCCAACTGGACCCGACCCGACCTCCCTCCCCCTGATCTGACCTCCCTCCCCCCGACCTGACCTCCCTCTCCCTCCCTCCCCCCGACCCGAACCGAACTGACTTCCCTCCCTCCCCCCGACTGGACCCGACCTGACCTCCCTCCCCCTGATCTGACCTCCCTCCCCCCGACCTGACCTCCCTCTCCCTCCCTCCCCCCGACCCGAACCGAACCGACTTCCCTCCTACCACCCCCCCCTCGACCCGCGCTCCCCCAGACCCGACCCAACGCCACCTACCTGTAAATCTGGTGCTGGGGACGGGCCCTGCCCGAAGTCTTGGGCCCGGCCCGTTCAGCCTCCCTCCCCCTTCCCCCTTCTCCCCCCTCCCTCTTCTCCCCTTCTCCCCATCCCTCCCCCTTCCCTCCCTCTGCTCTCCCCCTCTCTCCCTCTACCCCCCTCCTCCCCCTCCCCTCGCTGTCAGAAACACAGACACTGACAGACAGAGAATGAGAGACACACACAGACAGACAGAGAGAGAGATCGAGACACTGACAGAGACACACTTTGGGGGGGGGATCCCAGCTCGCTGTTGGAGGGCCCCCGGTGCTGCAGTCGGTAAGTAGAAAATGTGTTTTTTTTAATTATTTCTTATTAATTTTTTTTGATTGATTTATTGGTTGATTTATTGATGTTTTTATCATTTATTATTGATGATGGCTCTTTATTTGTAAAACTGAAGTGTTTGATGTTTGTAAACTTCCCTTTAAACCACCCCCCCATTCCCTACGCCTGATTTGTAACTACGCCTGATTTTCTAAAGTGTAGACAAGGTTTTTTCCAGCGTACAAAAATCTTCACTTACTCCATTCTAAGTTAGTTTGGAGTAAGTTTTCACTGACGAAACTTTGAAAACAGACGTAAGTGGCCGGACACGCCCCCTTTTGAAAAAAAAATTCTGTTCCAAAGTGAAACTGTTCTAACTGACTAGAACTGGAGCAAACTAAATGGCGAGAATTCCGATTTCTAAGATACTCCATTCTACACCAGTTGCTCCTAAAAATCAGGAGCAAATCATGGCGAAACTTGGGGCCTATGTTTCTATGTTAGGGTGGTCTTTGGCCAGTGACTCCCAGGTGCCGGTGGGGATGTTGCACTTTATCACGGAGGCTTTGAGGGTGGTCCCTGCAATGTTTCCTCTGCCCACCTGGGTCTCGCTTGCCCTGAAGGAGTTCCGAGTAGAGCGTTTGCTTTGGGAGTTCGGTGTCTGGCATGCGGACAATGTGGCCCTGCCCAACGGAGCTGGTCGTGTGTGGTTAGTGCTTCGATACTGGGGATGTTGGCCTGAACGGGGACGCTAACGTTGGTGCGTCTGTCCTCCCAGGGGATTTGCAGGATCTTGTGGAGACATCGTTGGTGGTATTTATCCAGCGATTTAAGTAAATTCAAGGCAGAGATCAATAGATATTTGAGCACTGAGGAAATAGAGGGATATGGGGATCGGGCAGGGAAGTGGAATTGAGGTAGAAGATCAGCCATGATCTTATCGAATGGCGGAGCAGGCTCAAGGAGCCATATGACCGACTCCTGCTCCTAATTCTTGTGTTCTTGTGTGCCAACATCCTCGACTGGAACTGGTGGACAACCAGCACCCTCTGCTGGAACTACATAGAATTACAACAACAACATTTCTGTCTTGCTGAAAGCTGCGTCACTTTTTCCGACTGCCATTACGTTGTCCCTAATCAGTACAGCGACTTCACCTGCCCTTTCCCCCCTCTTTATCGTTTCTAAATATGTTATACAATGCAGTCATAGAATCATAGCGAAGTTTACAGCCTGCAAGGAGGGCATTTCATAGAGGCTCCCATAGAAACATATAAAATTCTGACGGGATTGGACAGTTTAGATGCAGGAAGAATGTTCCCGATGACGGGGAAGTCCAGAACCAGGGGACACAGTCTAAGGATAAGGGGTAAGCCATTTAGGACCGAGACGAGAAGAAACTTCTTCACTGAGAGAATTGTGAACCTGTGGAATTCTCTACCGCAGAGAGTTGTTGGGGCCAGTTCATTGGATATATTCAAAAGGGAGTTAGATGTGGCCCTTACGGCTAAATGGATCAAGGGGTATGGAGAGAAAGCAGGAAAGGGGTACTGAGGGAATGATCAGCCATGATCTTATTGAATGGTGGTGCAGGCTCGAAGGGCCGAATAGCCGACTCCTGCACCTATTTTCTATCTTTCTATGTTTCCGAAGGCGACCGAAGGCTGCACTGGAGGCGGTGTTGGACTTTGCCGTCAATGTCTGCTCTTGTTGATAAGAGGCTCCCGAGGTCTGGGAAATGGTCCGCGTTGTCCAGGGCCGCGCATTGCGTGGGCTCACCAGCTGGTGGCGGTGTTTGTGGAGGACCCCCTGTGGACCTGCAATGTGGGGGCCCACCAGCCGGTGGCGGTGTTTGTGGAGGACTCCCTGTGGACCTGCAATGCGGGGGCCCAGCAGCCGGTGGCGCTGTTTGTGGAGGACTCCCTGTGGACCTGCAATTCGGGGCCCACCAGCCAGTGGCGGTGTTTGTGGAGGACTCCCTGTGTACCTGCAATTCGAGATCCCACCAGACGGTGGCGATGTTTGTGGAGGACTCCATGGACCTGCAGTGCTGGCGCCCACCAGCCAGGGGTGGTGTGTGAGGAGGACTCCCTGAGTACCTGCAATTCGAGATCCCACCAGACGGTGGCGATGTTTGTGGAGGACTCCCTGTGGACCTGCCATGCCAGCGCCCAGCAGCCGGTGGCGGTGTTTTTGGAGGACTCCATGGACCTGCAGTGACGGTGCCCACCAGAAGGTGGCGATGTTTGTGGAGGGCTCCATGGACCTGCAAAGGTGGAGCCCACCAGCGAGTGGCGGTGTGTGTGGAGGACTCCCTGTGGACCTGCAGTGCCTGCGCCTACCAGCGGGTGGCGGTGTCGGTGTGTGTCTGTAACTGTGTGTGTGTGTGTGAGAGAGAGAATGTTTCTGTCTCTATCTGCCCTCCCTCTGCCCCTGTGTGTGTGTGTCTCTGTGTCTATGTGACTCTCTGCCTATGTCTGTGTGTGTCTGCCTCAGCCTTCGGTCGCTTGAGGAAGACCAGGCCCTCAAATCTGGCACCAAACTCATGGTCTACAGGGCTGTAGTAATACCCGCCCTCCTGTATGGGTCTGAGGCATGGACGATGTACAGAAGGCACCTCAAGTCGCTGGAGATATACCACCAACGATGTCTCCACAAGATCCTGCAAATCTCCTGGGAGGACTGGCGCACCAACATCAGTGTCCACGACCAGGCTAACATCCCCAGTATTGAAGCACTGACCACACTTGATCAACTTCGCTGGGCAGGCCACATAGTTCACATGCCAGATACGAGACTCCCTAAACAAATGCTTTATACGAAGCTCCTTCATGGTAAACGAGCCAAAGGAGGACAGCGGAAATGTTATAATGACGCCCTCAAAGCCTCCCTGGTAAAGTGCGACATCACCACTGACACCTGGGAGACCCTGGTCGCAGACCGCCCGAGGTGGAGAAAGTCCATCCGGGAGGGTGTTGAGCTCTTCGAGTCTCGACGCAAGGAGCATGAAGAGGCCAGGCGCAGGCAGCGGAAGGAGCACACGGCAAACCAGCCTCACCCACCCCTTCCCCTGACCAATGTCTGTCCCACCTGTAACAGGGTCTGTGGCTCTCGTATCGGACTGTTCAGCCATCAAAGAACTCACTTTGGGAGTGTAAGCAAGTCCTCCTCGATTCCGAAGGACTGCCTATGAGTCCCTGTCACAGGTGGGACAGATAGTTGTTGAGGGAAGGGGAGGGTTAGACTGGTTTGCCGCACGCTCCTTCCGCTGCCTGCGCTTGATTTCCACATGCTCTGACGACGAGACTCGAGGTGCTCAGCGCCCTCCCGGAAGCACTTCCTCCACTTCGTGGCATTGAAAGTTGGCATGGAGGTACAGCAGGCGGTGAAGAAGGCAAATGGTATGTTGGCCTTCATAGCGAGAGGATTTGAGTACAGGAGCAGGGAGATCTTACCGGAATTGTACAGGGCCTTAGTGAGGCCTCACCTGGAATATTGTGCTCAGTTTCGGTCTCCTAATCTGAGGAAGGACATAGAAACATAGAAAATAGGTACAGGAATAGGCCATTCGGCCCTTCGAGCCTGCACCACCATTCAATGAGTTCATGGCTGAACATGCAACTTCAGTACCCCATTCCTGCTTTCTCGCCATACCCCTTGATCCCCCAAGTAGTGTGAACTACATGTAATCCCTTTTGAATATATTTAGTGAATTGGCCTCAACAACTTTCTGTGGTAGAGAATTCCACAGGTTCACCACTCTCTGGGTGAAGAAGTTTCTCCTCATCTCGGTCCTAAATGGCTCACCCCTTATCCTTAGACTGTGTCCCCTGGTTCTGGAATTCCCCAACATTGGGAACATTCTTCCTGCACCTAACCTGTCCCGTCCCGTCAGAATTTTAAACGTTTCTATGAGATCCCCTCTCATTCTTCTGAACTCCAGTGAATACAAGCCCAGTTGATCCAGTCTTTCTTGATATGTCAGTCCTGCCATCCCAGGAATCAGTCTGGTGAACCTTCGCTGCACTCCCTCAATAGCAAGAATGTCCTTCCTCAAGTTAGGAGACCAAAGCTGTACACAATACTCCAGGTGTGGCCTCACCAAGGCCCTGTACAACTGTAGCAACACCTCCCTGCCCCTATACTCAAATCCCCTCGCTATGAAGGCCAACATACCATTTACTTTCTTAACTGCCTGCTGTACCTGCATGCCAACCTTCAATGACTGATGTACCATGACACCTCATTGCACCTCCCCTTTTCCTAATCTGTCACCATTCAGATAATAATCTGTCTCTCTGTTTTTACCAGCAAAGTGGATAACCTCACATTTATCCACATTATACTTCATCTGCCATGCTTTTTCCCACTCACCTAACCTATCCAAGTCAATCTGCAGCCTCATAGCATCCTCCTCGCAGCTCACACTGCCACCCAACTTCGTGTCATCCGCAAATTTGGAGATACTACATTTAATCCCCTCGTCTAAATCATTAATGTACAATGTAAACAGCTGGGGTCTCAGCACAGAACCTTGCGGTACCCCACTAGTCACTGCCTGCCATTCTGAAAAGTACCCATTTACTCCTACTCTTTGCTTCCTGTCTGACAACCAGTTCTCAATCCATGTCAGCACACTACCCCCAATCCCATGTGCTTTAACTTTGCACATTTATCTCTTGTGTGGAACGTTCTTGCTATTGAGGGAGTGCAGCGAAGGTTCACCAGACTGATTCCCGGGATAGCGGGACTGACATATGAGGAGAGACTAGATCAACTGGGCCTTTATACACTGGAGTTTAGAAGGATGAGAGGGGATCTCATAGAAACTTACAAGATTCTGATGGGACTGGACAGGTTAGATGCGGGAAGAATGTTCCCGATGATGGGGAAGTCCAGAACCAGGGGTACAGTCTTAGGATAAGGGGTAGGCCATTTAGTACTGAGATGAGGAGAAACTTCTTCACTCAGAGAGTTGTTAACCTGTGGAATTCCCTACCGCAGAGCATTGTTGATGCCAGTTCATTGGATATATTCAAGAGGGAGTTAGATATGGCCCTTGCGGTTAAAGGGATCAAGGGGTATGGAGAGAAAGCAGGAAAGGGGTACTGAGGTGAATGATCAGCCGTGATCTTATTGAATGGTGGTGCAGGCTCCAAGGACCTAATGGCCTACTCCTGCCCCTATTTTCTATGTTTCTATGTTTCTATGTTTCTATGTTAGGGTGGTCTTTGGCCAGTGACTCCCAAGTGCCGGTGGGGATGTTGCACTTTATCACGGAGGCTTTGAGGGTGGTCCCTGTAATGTTTCCTCTGCCCACCTGGGTCTCGCTTGCCCTGAAGAAGTTCCGAGTAGAGCGTTTGCTTTGGGAGTTCTGTGTCTGGCATGCGGACAATGTGGCCCTGCCCAACGGAGCTGGTCGAGTGTGGTTAGTGCTTCGATGCTGGGGATGTTGGCCTGAACGAGGACGCTAACGTTGGTGCGTCTGTCCTCCCAGGGGATTTGCAGGATCTTGTGGAGACATCGTTGGTGGTATTTATCCAGCGATTTGAGTAAATTCAAGGCAGAGATCAATAGATATTTGAGCACTGAGGAAATCGAGGGATATGGGGATCGGGCAGGGAAGTGGAATTGAGGTAGAAGATCAGCCATGATCTTATCGAATGGCGGAGCAGGCTCAAGGAGCCATATGACCGACTCCTGCTCCTAATTCTTGTGTTCTTGTGTGCCAACATCCTCGACTGGAACTGGTGGACAACCAGCGCCCTCTGCTGGAACTACATAGAATTACAACAACAACATTTCTATCTTGCTGAAAGCTGCGTCACATTTTCCGACTGTCATTACGTTGTCCCTAATCAGTACAGCGACTTCACCTGCCCTTTCCCCTCTTTATCGTTTCTAAATATGTTATACAATGCAGTCATAGAATCATAGCGAAGTTTACAGCCTGCAAGGAGGGCATTTCATAGAGGCTCCCACAGAAACATATACGGGACTGGACAGGTTAGATGCAGGAAGAATGTTCCCGATGACGGGGAAGTCCAGAACCAGGGGACACAGTCTAAGGATAAGGGATACGCCATTTAGGACCGAGACGAGAAGAAACTTCTTCACTCAGAGAGTGGTGATCCTGTGGAATTCTCTACCGCAGAGAGTTGTTGAGGCCAGTTCGTTAGATATATTCAAGAGGGAGTTAGATGTGGCCCTTACGGCTAAAGGGATCAGGGGGTATGGAGAGAAAGCAGGAAAGGGGTACTGAGGGATGATCAGCCATGATCTTATTGAATGGTGGTGCAGGCTCGAAGGGCCGAATAGCCGACTCCTGCACCTATTTTCTATGTTTCTATGTTTCCGAAGGCGACCGAAGGCTGCACTGGAGGCGGTGTTGGACTTCGCCGTCAATGTCTGCTCTTGTTGATAAGAGGCTCCCGAGGTCTGGGAAATTGCATGGGCCCACCAGCCGGTGGTGGTGTTTGTGGAGGACTCCATGGACGTGCAGTGCGGGGGCCCACCAGCCGATGGCGATGTTTGTGGAGGACTCCGTGGACCTGCAGTGCGGGGGCCCACCAGCCGGTGGCGATGTTTGTGGAGGACTCCATCGACCTGCAGTGCGGGGGCCCACCAGCCGGTGGCGATGTTTGTGGAGGACTCCATCGACCTGCAATGCGGGGGCCCACCAGCCGGTGGTGATGTTTGTGGAGGACTCCATGGACCTGCAGTGCCAGCGCCCAGCAGACGGTGGCGGTGTTTGTGGAGGACTCCATGGACCTGCAGTGCGGGGGCCCAGCAGCTGGTGGCGGTGTTTGCGGAGGACTCCCTGTGAACCTGCAGTGCGGGAGCCCACCAGACGGTGGCGATGTTTGTGGAGGACTCCCTGAGTAGCTGCAATTTGAGGTCCCACCAGCCGGTGGCGGTGCTTGTGGAGGACTCCATGGACCTGCAGTGCGGGGGCTCACCAGCCGATGGCGATGTTTGTGGAGGACTCCGTGGACCTGCAGTGCGGGGGCCCACCAGCCGGTGGCGATGTTTCTGGAGGACTCCATGGACATGCAATGCGGGGGCCCACCAGCCGGTGGTGATGTTTGTGGAAGACTCCATGGACCTGCAGTGACGGCGCCCAGCAGACGGTGGCGGTGTTTGTGGAGGACTCCATGGACCTGCAGTGCGGGGATCCACCAGCCAGGGGCGGTGTGTGTGGAGGACTCCGTGAGTACCTGCAGTGCGGGGGCCCAGCAGCTGGTGGCGGTGTGTGTGGAGGACTCCGTGAGTACCTGCAGTGCGGGGGCCCAGCAGCTGGTGGCGGTGTTTGCGGAGGACTCGCTGTGGACCTGCAGTGCGGGAGCCCACCAGACGGTGGCGATGTTTACAGAGGACTCCATGGACTTGGAATGCGGGCCCCCACCAGCCGGTGGCGCTGTTTGTGGAGGACTCCCTGAGTAGCTGCAATTCGAGGTCCCACCAGCCGGTGGCGGTGTTTGTGGAGGACTCCCTGAGTAGCTGCAATTCGAGGTCCCACCAGCCGGTGGCGGTGCTTGTGGAGGACTCCATGGACTTGCAGTGCGGGACACCACCAGCCGGTGGCGCTGTTTGAGGAGGACTTCCTGTGGAACTGCAGTGCGGGGGACCACCAGCCGGTGGCGGTGGCGCTGGAGGACTCCATGGACCTGCAGTGCGGGAGCCCACCAGCCGGTGGCGATGTTTGTGGAGGACTCCATGGACCTGCAATGTGGAGCCCCACCAGCGGGTGGCGGTATTTTTGGAGGACTCCATGTGGACCTGCAGTGCACGGGCCTACCAGGCGGTGGCGATGTTTTTGGAGGACTCCATGGACCTGCAATGTTGGAGCCCACCAGAAGGTGGCGATGTCTGTGGAGGACTCCATGGACCTGCAGTGCCGGCGCCCATCAGAAGGTGGCGATATTTGTGGAGGTCTCCATGGACCTGCAGTGCGTGTACCCACCAGCGGGTGGCGGTGTCGGTGTGTGTCTGTAACTGTGTGTGTGTGTGAGAGAGAGAGAATGTTTCTGTCTCTATCTGCCCTCCCTCTGCCCCTGTGTGTGTGTGTCTCTGTGTGTATGTGACTCTCTGCCTATGTCTGTGTGTGTCTGCCTCAGCCTTCGGTCGCTTGAGAATGTTTGAAGACCAGGACTTCAAATCTGGCACCAAGCTCATGGTGTACAGGGCTGTAGTAATACCCGCCCTGCTGTATGGCTCAGAGACATGGACTATATACAGCAGACATCTCAAAACACTGGAGAAATACCACCAACGCAGACTCTGCACCAACGTTAGTGTTCTCGCTCAGGCCAACATCCCCAGCATCGAAGCATTGACCACACTCGACCAGCTCCGCTGGGCAGGCCACATCAACCACATGCCCGACACGAGACTCACAAAACAAGCGCTCTACTCGGAGCTTCGACATGGCATGCGAGCCAAAGGTGGGCAGAGGAAATATTACAGGGACATCCTCAAAGCCTCCCTGATAAAGTGCAACATCCCCACCGACACCTGGGAGACTCTGGCCAAAGACCAGTCCGTCCTCAGTGGAGGAAGTGCATCCGGGAGGGCGCTGAGCACCTCGAGTCTCGTCACCGAGAGCATGCAGAAAGCAAGCGCAGACAGAGGAAGGACCGTGTGGCAAACCAGGCCACCCTTACCTTCAACCACCGTCTGCCCCACCAGTGACAGAGGCCCCAAGTTTCCACATGATTTGCTCCTGATTTTTAGGAGCAACTGGCGGAGAACGGAGTATCTTAGAAATCGGAATTCTCCACATTTAGGGCCCAAGTTTCCACAAGAAAAAAAACGGGCGCCTAAAAAAATCCTCGGTATTCTCCACCAACTTACTGGTCCTCTGGCCCTCGGCGCAGTCAGCACGAGCTGTGGGGAGGCGGAGCCAGGTCCCGGCGCTGAAAACAGTGCCGGGACCTCTGCACATGCGCGCTACAGTCGGCACGCAAGTGCAGTAGCTCCAGGCGCCGAACTGTGTGGGAGGGGCCCGAAGCACGCAGCCCCTAGCCCTGGCCCAATGGCCTCACTGGGGCTGCGTGAATAAGGCTCCTCCCACGGCCAGCTCCTGCTCCCCCCGCCCCCCCCCCCCGACAAGACCCGGCACCCGCTCCCCCCACCCCCCGCACCGACTGACCCGACCCGACCTGCGCTCCTTTTCCCCGACCCGACCCGCCTCCCACTGGACCCGACTCCCGGACTGGATCCGATCCGACCTGACCTCTCCCTTCCCCCCCCCCGCACCCCCCGCCCTCTCTCCCCCCCCGCCACCGCTCTCTCTCTCCCCCCTCCGCTCTCTCTCTCCTCCCTCCCTCCCTCCCCCTCCCTCCCTCACCTCTCTCTCCCTCCCTCCCCCCCTCTCTCTCCCTCCCCCCCTCTCTCTCCCTCCCTCCCCCCCTCTCTCTCCCTCCCTCCCCCCCTCTCTCTCCCTCCCTCCCCCCGACTCTCTCTCTCTACCTCCCCCCTCCCTCTCTCTCTCTCCCCACTCCCGCTCAGCGGCACGAACGGCTGCAGAATTCTCCCTGGCTGAAGCACTTTCACAAAGGTAGGAAGATGGTTTATTTAATCTTTTCGTGGCTTATAAATGTTTATTCAGGTTGGATTTATTTGTATATTTGTAGAAGTATAAATAAGGATTTATTGTCGAATTTAATGAGTTCCCTTCCCCCCCACCTCGTTCTGGACGCCTAATTTGTAACCTGCGCCTGATTTTTTAATGTGTAGAACAGGTTTTTTCAGTTCCACAAAAATCTTCACTGATCTTTATGTGTCTCTCCCTTCGCCCATGAGTGCACGTGTATGCGAGAGTCTGTGTGTGTATGTGTCTCGGTATCTGTGTGGGTATGTGTGGGTGTCTCTGTGCGTGTGTATCTCTCTCTCTCTGTATATGTGTGTGTGTTTGTGTGGCTTTCTCTCTGTATATGTGTGTGTGTCTGTGTGTATGTGTGTGTCTCTCTCTCTATATGTGTGTGTGTCTGTGTGTGTGTGTGTGTCTCTGTATATGTGTGTGTGTCTCTCTCTTTCTCTGTATATGTGTGTGTGTCTCTCTCTGTCTCTGTATATGTGTGTGTGTCTCTCTCTGTCTCTGTATATGTGTGTGTGTCTCTCTCTGTCTCTGTATATGTATGTGTGTCTCTCTGTGTCAGCGAGAGAGAGAATCTGTGTCTCTGACTGTCTCTGTATGTGTCTCTCCCTTTGCCCGTGAGTGCCTGTGTGTGCGAGAGTCTGCGTGTGTCTCGGTATCTCTATCAGTGTGTGTGCCTATGTCTGTCTCTCTCTCTCTCTCTGCCTTTGTCTGTCTCTCTCTCTCTCTCTCTCTTTAAGATTATTAATATTTAATTAATGGCTTTGGCTCCTGATGCAGACCCGGGAGGCTGGGGATTGACTGGATTATTTCTGAGTGGCAGTCGGTGAGATGAGGCTGAGGGACTGGGACCTGGGTGGCTGGGATAGTGAGGGTGCAGTCCAAGCTGGGAGCAAGGAGAGAGTCCTGGGGGGTGGGTGAGTGTCTCAGGCCAGAGAGGCCGCAGGTCCCGGTCAAAGTTGGGACTGATGCAGTGTTGCACGAGTTTCCATTGAGATTTAAACCCTCTGGGTGGAGTTTTTCTGTCATGTATTCAACCAGCATTGTAACCCATGTATAATCTGACCTAAGTTGTACACTGTGAGAACAATGACCACCAAGTGGGAGACACTCCTAACCTGGACCTTCAGGTACAAAAGGGGAAGCTCCACCCACCTTCATCACTTGAGTGCTCAGGAATAAAGGACAGGTCACAGACTGACCTTCTCTCAAGCATGGGCCTCATGTGCATTTATACTATATAGTAAGGACCTATCAATGGCGACGAGAAACTGGGATTTAAACCACGCGAGCTTGGCCACTAGCAGAACAGACGAGAGGTACTGTGTTAAGGAATGGTTGGGACAGAGATTCAACATTGTTAAAGCAGCACACAGTTCTCCAGGCAGACAAGGGCAGTCGGGCATGCCCCAACATGTAGTCGAACCCAGAGGGGGAGTTCGACAGAGACAATGGCAAGCTGAATGGCAATTCACGCCATTGCAAGAGACAATGCGGCCAGTAATGGGGCCATCAACACCTGTTAATGGTGCATTCAAGGACAGTCACAGGGGCAGTCAGGGACGATCGACTGGCAAGGGACCTTTTATTTCCAACAACAGCTCATGCTGGAGGCGTGGAGGCACACACTCAGCCGGAGTTTGCAGAGATGAGCAAAATACCTGCAGAAATTGCAGAAATGAACGCTGGGGGAAATCGCTGGAAGCTGAAGTTCAGCGAGCTCATGTGGAGCACGTATACAGTTCATACACCAGGACGCCACCGATAATAATAAAAGTTCTCCTCAATGGCATCCCAGTATCGATGGAGCTAGACACGGGGGCCAGCCAGTCCCTGATGGGTATCAAACAGTTCGAAAAGTTGTGGACGTCCAAGGCCAGGGGGCCAAAATTATCGCCGATTGATGCACAGCTACGGACTTACACAAAGCAGATCATTCCGGTGCTAGGCAGCGCCACTGTAGTCATGACACACAAAGATTCAGAGAACAGGTTGCCACTCTGGATTGTCCCAGGGGACGGTCCCGCACTACTGGGGAGGAGTTGGCTTGCTGTCATGAACTGGAAATGGGGCGATGTCAATGCAATTTCCTCTGTGGAGCGAGTATCATGCTCACAGGTCCTGGACAAATTTGACTCATTATTTCAACCCAGCATCGGCACTTTCATGGGGGCCAAGGTAGTGACTCACATGAACCCAGACGCCAGGCCAGTACACCACAAGGCCAGAGCGGTGCCGTACGTGATGCGGGAAAAGATAGAAGGCGAATTGGACCGCCTGCTGAGGGAAGACATCATTTCGCCAGTCGAATTCAGTGACTGGGCGAGCCCGATCGTGCCGGTGCTCAAGGCGGATGGGTCGGTCAGGATATGTGGCGATTACAAGGCCACCATCAATCGGGTGTCACTCCAAGACCAGTACCCACTACCGAGAGCGGAGGACCTCTTTGCGACGCTATCCGGTGGCAAACTTTTTTCAAAATTGGACCTGAACTCAGCTTACATGACCCAGGAGCTGGCGAGTGAGTCGAAGAAGCTGACCACCATCACGACACACAAGGGGTTGTTTGAGTACAACAGATGTCCGTTCGGGATGCAATCGGCTGCCGCGATCTTCCAACGAAATATGGAAAGCCTCCTCAAGTCGATTCCAGGGACGGTGGTTTTTCAGGACGACATCCTCATCACGGGTTACGATACTGAAGAACACCTCCACAATCTGGAGGAGGTGCTACGCAGACTGTACCAGGTAGGGCTGCGACTGAAAAAGGCGAAGTGCGTCGTCCTAGCTCCAGAGGTAGAATTCCTGGGGATGAGGGTAGCAGCAGACGGGATCAGCCCTACTGCGTCCAAGACGGAAGCGATCCAGAGAGCACCCAGACCCCGTTACACGACGGAGCTGCGTTCGTTCCTGGAGCTCCTGCACTATTTTGGTAACTTTCTTCCCAAATTGAGCACGCTGCTAGAGCCGCTACACATGCTCCTACGCAAAGGTGGCGAATGGGTCTGGGGGGACAGCCAGGAAAGGGCTTTTAATAGAGCACGCAATTTGTTATGTTCCAACACTCTGTTAACACTATACGACCCATGTAAGAAACTTGTGTTAACGTGCGATGCGTCATCCTATGGTGTTGGGTGTGTGTTGCAGCATGTCAATGTCAAGGGTCAGTTACAGCCGGTAGCTTATGCCTCCAGAAGTCTGTCCCAGGCAGAAAGGGGTTACGGGATGGTAGAAAAGGAGGCGCTCGCATGTGTATGTGCGGTAAAGAAAATGCACCAGTACCTGTTTGGCAGGAAATTTGAGCTGGAGACAGATCACAAACCCCTAACGTCCATTTTGGCCAACAACAAGGCCATAAATGCAAACGCATCGGCCTGCATACAGAGGTGGGCACTCACGTTAGCCGCCTATGGCTATACAATTCGGCACAGACCGGGCACCGAAAACTGCGCCGATGCACTCAGCAGGCTCCCACTAGCCACCACTGAGGGGGCTACCGAGCATGGTGCTGAGATGGTCATAGCTGTTGAAGCTTTCGGAAGCGAAGGCTCACCTGTGACAGCCCGTCAGATTAAAGTCTGGACAAATAGAGACCCGCTATTGTCTCTAGTCAAGAAATGTGTCCTGAATGGGGACTGGGCAGCCAATGGACTGAGGAATTTAAACCATTTCACAGGCGCAGGGATGAACTCTCGATTCAGGCCGATTGCCTACTGTGGGGAAACCGCGTAGTCATGCCCCAGATGGGCTTGAGAGGTGTTCATCAGAGAACTCCACAATGAGCACCCGGGCATTGTCACGATGAAGGCAATTGCCAGGTCACACGTTTGGTGGCCAGGGATAGACGCAGATCTGGAACTTTGTGTTCGCAGGTGCAACACGTGTGCCCAGCTGGGCAATGCGCCCAGGGACGCCTCCCTTAGCCCGCTGCCACGGCCCGTCAAGCCTTGGTCACGCATCCATGTGGACTACGCTGGTCCTTTCATGGGGAAAATGTTTTTGGTTGTAGTAGACGCCTACTCCAAATGGATCGAGTGTGACATTTTAAATTCAAGCACATCCTCTGCCACGGTAGAAAGTCTACGGGCAATGTTCGCCGCCCACGGTCTACCGGACGTCTTGGTCAGCGACAATGGTCCGTGCTTCACAAGCACTGAATTCCAGGACTTCATGGCAGGCAATTGAATTAACCATGTCAGAACGGCACCGTTCAAGCCGGCCTCAAATGGCCAGGCAGAACGAGCAGTGCAGATAATCAAACAGGGGATGCTCAGAATCCAAGGGGGTTCCATACAAAGACGCTTATCACGCCTCCTGTTGGCCTATAGATCCCGACCACACTCGCTCACAGGGCATCCACCCGCAGAGCTGCTAATGAAAAGGACGCTCACAATGACATGCAGGCCGTGATCCTTACCAACGGATCCATTACAGACCCAATTCACGTCCGGACTGGGGTCAAACAGGGCTGCGTTATCGCTCCAACCCTCTTCTCAATCTTCCTCACCGCCATGCTCCACCTCACAATACACAAGCTCCCCGCTGGAGTGGAATTAAACTACAGAACCAGTGGGAAGCTGTTTAACCTGCACCGCCTCCAGGCCAGGTCCAGGATCACTCCAACCTCTGGCATTGAGCTGCAGTATGCGGGCGATGCTTGCATCTGTGCACATTCAGAGACTGAACTCCAGGATATAGTCAATGTATTCACTGAGGCATATGAAAGCATGGGCCTTACGCTTAACATCCGTAAGACAAAGGTCCTTCACCAGCCTGTCATCGCTGCACAGCACTGCCCTCCAATCATCAAGATCCACGGCGCGGCCCTGGACAACGTGGACCATTTCCCATACCTCGGGAGCCTCTTATCAACAAAGGCAGACATTGATGCGGAGATTCTGCATCGCCTCCAGTGCGCCAGTGCAACCCTCGGCCGTCTGCGGAAAAGTGTGTTTGAAGACCAGTTCCTCAAATCTACCACCAAACTCATGGTCTACAGGGCTGTAGTAATACCCGCCCTCTTGTATGGGTCTGAGACATGGACGATGTACAGAAGGCACCTCAAGTCGCTGGAGATATATCACCAACGATGTCTCCACAAGATCCTGCAAATCTCCTGGGAGGACAGGCGCACCAACATCAGTGTCCACGACCAGGCTAACATCCCCAGTATTGAAGCACTGACCACACTCGATCAGCTTCGCTGGGCAGGCCACATAGTTCACATGCCAGATACGAGACTCCCGAAACAAATGCTTTATACGAAGCTCCTTCATGGTAAACGAGCCAAAGGAGGACAGCGGAAATGTTATAATGACGCCCTCAAAGCCTCCCTGGTAAAGTGCGACATCACCACTGACACCTGGGAGACCCTGGCCGCAGACCGCCCGAGGTGGAGAAAGTCCATCCGGGTGGGTGTTGAGCTCTTCGAGTCTAGACGCAAGGAGCATGAAGAGGCCAGGCACAGGCAGCGGAAGGAGCACACGGCAAACCAGCCTCACCCACCCCTTCCCCTGACCAATGTCTGTCCCACCTGTAACAGGGTCTGTGGCTCTTGTATCGGACTGTTCAGCCATCAAAGAACTCACTTTGGGAGTGGAAGCAAGTCTTCCTCGATTCCGAAGGACTGCCTATGAGTCCCTGTCACGGTGGGACAGATAGTTGTTGAGGGAAGGGGTGGGTGGGACTGGTTTGCCGCACGCTCCTTCCGCTGCCTGCGCTTGATTTCCGCATGCTCTGGCGACGAGACTCAAGGTGCTCAGCGCCCTCCCCGATGCACTTCCTCCACTTAGTGGCATTGAAATTTGGCATGGAGGTACAGCAGGCGGTGAAGAAGGCAAATGGTATGTTGGCCTTCATAGCGAGAGGATTTGAGTACAGGAGCAGGGAGATCTTACTGGAATTGTACAGGGCCTTAGTGAGGCCTCACCTGGAATATTGTGCTCAGTTTCAGTCTCCTAATCTGAGGAAGGACATAGAAACATAGAAAATAGGTGCAGGAGTAGGCCATTCGGCCCTTCGAGCCTGCACCACCATTCAATGAGTTCATGGCTGAACATGCAACTTCAGTACCCCATTCCTGCTTTCTCGCCATATCCCTTGATCCCCCGAGTAGTTAGGACTACATCTAACTCCTTTTTGAATATATTTACTGAATTGGCCTCAACAACTTCCTGTGGTGAAGAATTCCACAGGTTCACCACTCTCTGGGTGAAGAATTTTCTCCTCATCTCGGTCCTAAATGGCTTACCCCTTATCCTTAGACTGTGACCCCTGGTTCTGGAATTCCCCAACATTGGGAACATTCTTCCTGCACCTAACCTGTCTAAACCCGTCAGAATTTTAAACGTTTCTATGAGATCCCCTCTCGTTCTTCTGAACTCCAGTGAATACAAGTCCAGTTGATCCAGTCTTTCTTGATATGTCAGTCCCGCCATCTCGGGAATCAGTCTGGTGAACCTTTGCTGCACTCCCTCAATAGCAAGAATGTCCTTCCTCAAGTTAGGAGACCAAAACTGTACACAATATTCCAGGTGTGGCCTCACCAAGGCCCTGTACAACTGTAGTAACACCTCCCTGCCCCTGTACTCAAATCCCCTCGCTATGACGGCCAACATGCCATTTGCTTTCTTAACCGCCTGCTGTACCTGCATGCCAACCTTCAATGACTGATGTACCATGACACCCAGGTCTCATTGCACCTCCCCTTTTCCTAATCTGTCACTGTAAAGTCCTGTCCCCTCAGTACAGATTCACACGAGGCATGTAGTGAAGTCAAGGTCACTCTGGACCTGCACCTATATTTCACAGCTCTGGAATGCTGCACTTGCCTGAGACCTGTCCTTATATACCTGTCTCTTGCAAGTGCACCCCTGGTGGTAAGGTATGCTGGTGGTTACAAGTCATATCTTGTTACAGTCATGCATAGCATGTTACGATACAGTTATATATAATAATGTAAGATACATGACAGTTACCATTCAGATAATAGTCTGTCTCTCTGTTTTTACAACCAAAGTGGATAACCTCACATTTATCCACATTATACTTCATCTGCCATGCATTTGCCCACTCACCTAACCTATTCAAGTCACTCTGCAGCCTCATAGCATCCTCCTCGCAGCTCACACTGCCACCCAACTTAGTGTCATCCGCAAATTTGGAGATACTACATTTAATCGCCTCGTCTAACTCATTAATGTACAATGTAAACAGCTGGGGCCCCAGCACAGAACCTTGCGGTACCCCACTAGTCACTGCCTGCCATTCTGAAAAGTACCAATTTACTCCTACTCTTTGCTTCTTGTCTGCCAACCAGTTCTCAATCCACATCAGCACACTACCCCCAATCCCATGTGCTTTAACTTTGCACATTAATCTCTTGTGTGGGACGTTCTTGCTATTGAAGGTTCACCAGACTGATTCCTGGGATAGCGGGACTGACATATGAGGAGAGACTGGATCAACTGGGCCTTTATACACTGGAGTTTGGAAGGATGAGAGGGGATCTCATAGAAACTTACAAGGGCGAGAATTCCGATTTCTAAGATACTCCGTTCCACACCAGTTGCTCCTAAAAATCAGGAGAAAATCATGGCGAAACTTGGGGCCTATGTTTCTATGTTAGGGTGGTCTTTGGCCAGTGACTCCCAGGTGCCGGTGGGGATGTTACACTTTATCACGGAGGCTTTGAGGGTGGTCCCTGTAACGTTTCCTCTGCCCACCTGGGTCTCGCTTGCCCTGAAGGAGTTCCGAGTAGAGCGTTTGCTTTGGGAGTTCGGTGTCTGGGACATGCGGACAATGTGGCCTGCCCAACGGAGCTGGTCGTGTGTGGTTAGTGCTTCGATGCTGGGGATGTTGGCCTGAACGGGGACGCTAACGTTGGTGCGTCTGTCCTCCCAGGGGATTTGCAGGATCTTGTGGAGACATCGTTGGTGGTATTTATCCAGCGATTTAAGTAAATTCAAGGCAGAGATCAATAGATATTTGAGCACTGAGGAAATCGAGGGATATGGGGATCGGGCAGGGAAGTGGAATTGAGGTAGAAGATCAGCCATGATCTTATCGAATGGCGGAGCAGGCTCAAGGAGCCATATGACCGACTCTTGCTCCTAATTCTTGTGTTCTTGTGTGTCAACATCCTCGACTGGAACTGGTGGACAACCAGCGCCCTCTGCTGGAACTACATAGAATTACAACAACAACATTTCTGTCTTGCTGAAAGCTGCGTCACTTTTTCCGACTGCCATTACGTTGTCCCTAATCAGTACAGCGACTTCACCTGCCCTTTCCCCCCTCTTTATCGTTTCTAAATATGTTATACAATGCAGTCATAGAATCATAGCGAAGTTTACAGCCTGCAAGGAGGGCATTTCATAGAGGCTCCCATAGAAACATATAAAATTCTGACGGGATTGGACAGTTTAGATGCAGGAAGAATGTTCCCAATGACGGGGAAGTCCAGAACTAGGGGACACAGTCTAAGGATAAGTGATACGCCATTTAGGACCGAGACGAGGAGAAACTTCTTCACTCAGAGAGTGGTGATCCTGTGGAATTCTCTACCGCAGAGAGTTGTTGAGGCCAGTTCATTGGATATATTCAAGAGGGAGTTAGATGTGGCCCTTACGGCTAAAGGGATCAGGGGGTATGGAGAGAAAGCAGGAAAGGGGTACTGAGGGAATGATCAGCCATGATCTTACTGAATGGTGGTGCAGGCTCGAAGGGCCAAATAGCCGACTCCTGCACCTATTTTCTATGTTTCTATGTTTCCGAAGGCGACCGAAGGCTGCACTGGAGGCGGTGTTGGACTTCGCCGTCAATGTCTTCTCTTGTTGATAAGAGGCTCCCGAGGTCTGGGAAATGGTCCGCGTTGTCCAGGGCCACGCATTGTGTGGGCTCACGAGCTGGTGGCGGTGTTTGTGGAGGACTCCCTGTGGACCTGCAATGCGGGGGCCCACCAGCCGGTGGCGATGTTTGTGGAGGACTCCATGGACCTGCATTGCGTGGGCCCACCAGCTGGTGGCGGTGTATGTGGAGGACTCCATGGATCTGCAGTGCGGGGGCCCACCAGCCGGTGGCGATGTTTGTGGAGGACTCCATGGACCTGCAATGCGGGGGCCCACCAGCCGGTGGCGATGTTTGTGGAGGACTCCCTGTGGACCTGCAGTGCGGGGGCCCACCAGCCGGTGGCGATGTTTGTGGAGGACTCCATGGACCTGCAATGCGGGGGCCCACCAGCCGGTGGCGATGTTTGTGGAGGACTCCATGGACCTGCAATGCGGGGGCCCACCAGCCGGTGGCGGTGTTTGCGGAGGACTCCCTGAGTACCTGCAATGCGGGGGCCCACCAGCCCGTGGCGATGTTTGTGGAAGACTCCATGGACCTGCAGTGCCAGCGCCCAGCAGACGGTGGCGGTGTTTGCGGAGGACTCCATGGACCTGCAGTGCGGGGATCCACCAGCCAGGGGCGGTGTGTGTGGAGGACTCCATGGACCTGCAGTGCGGGGGCCCACCAGCCGGTGGCGGTGTTTGCGGAGGACTCCCTGTGGACCTGCAGTGCGGGAGCCCACCAGACGGTGGCGATGTTTGTGGAGAACTCCATGGACCTGGAATACGGGCCCCCACCAGCCGGTGGCGGTGTTTGTGGAGGACTCCCTGAGTAGCTGCAATTCGAGGTCCCACCAGCCGGTGGCGGTGTTTGTGGAGGACTCCCTGAGTAGCTGCAATTCGAGGTCCCACCAGCCGGTGGCGGTGCTTGTGGAGGACTCCATGGACATGCAGTGCGGGACACCACCAGCCGGTGGCGATGATTGTGGAGGACTCCCTGTGGACCTGCAGTGCGGGGGCCCACCAGCCGGTGGCGATGTTTGTGGAGGACTCCATGCACCTGCAATGTGGAGCCCCACCAGCGGGTGGCGGTATTTTTGGAGGACTCCATGTGGACCTGCAGTGCACGGGCCTACCAGGCGGTGGCGATGTTTGTGGAGGACTCCATGGACCTGCAATGTTGGAGCCCACCAGAAGGTGGCGATGTATGTGGAGGACTCCATGGACCTGCAGTGCCGGCGCCCACCAGAAGGTGGCGATGTTTGAGGAGGACTCCATGGACCTGCAATGTTGGAGCCCACCAGCGGGTGGCGGTGTCGGTGTGTGTCTGTAACTGTGTCTGTGTGTGAGAGAGAGAGAGAATGTTTCTGTCTCTATCTGCCCTCCCTCTGCCCCTGTGTGTGTGTGTCTCTGTGTGTATGTGACTCTCTGCCTATGTCTGTGTGTGTCTGCCTCAGCCTTCGGTCGCTTGAGAATGTTTGAAGACCAGGACTTCAAATCTGGCACCAAGCTCATGGTGTACAGGGCTGCAGTAATACCCGCCCTGCTGTATGGCTCAGAGACATGGACTATATACAGCAGACATCTCAAAACACTGGAGAAATACCACCAACGCAGACTCCGCACCAACATTAGTGTTCTCGCTCAGGCCAACATCCCCAGCATCGAAGCATTGACCACACTCGACCAGCTCCGCTGGGCAGGCCACATCATCCGCATGCCCGACACGAGACTCGCAAAACAAGCGCTCTACTCGGAGCTTCGACATGGCATGCGAGCCAAAGGTGGGCAGAGGAAATATTACAGGGACACCTTCAAAGCCTCCCTGATAAAGTGCAACATCCCCACCGACACCTGGGAGACCCTGGCCAAAGACCAGTCCGTCCTCAGTGGAGGAAGTGCATCCGGGAGGGCGCTGAGCACCTCGAGTCTCGTCACCGAGAGCATGCAGAAAACAAGCGCAGACAGAGGAAGGAGCGTGTGGCAAACCAGGCCACCCTTACCTTCAACCACCGTCTGCCCCACCAGTGACAGAGGCCCCAAGTTTCCACATGATTTGCTCCTGATTTTTAGGAGCAACTGGTGGAGAACGGAGTATCTTAGAAATCGGAATTCTCCACATTTAGGGCCCAAGTTTCCACAAGAAAAAAAACGGGCGCCTAAAAAAATCCTCGGTATTCTCCACCAACTTACTGGTCCTCTGGCCCTCGGCGCAGTCAGCACGAGCTGTGGGGAGGCGGAGCCAGGTCCCGGCGCTGAAAACAGTGCCGGGACCTCTGCACATGCGCGCTACAGTCGGCACGCAAGTGCAGTAGCTCCAGGCGCCGAACTGTGTGGGAGGGGCCCGAAGCACGCAGCCCCTAGCCCTGGCCCAATGGCCTCACTGGGGCTGCGTGAATAAGGCTCCTCCCACGGCCAGCTCCTGCTCCCCCCGCCCCCCCCCCGACAAGACCCGACACCCGCTCCAGCCCCCGCCCCCCGCACCGACTGACCCGACCCGACCTGCGCTCCTGTTCCCCGACCCAACCCGCCCCCCACTGGACCCGACTCCCGACTCCCGGACTGGATCCGATCCGACCTGACCTCTCCCTTCCCCACCCCCCCCCCCGCTCTCTCTCCCCCCCCCCGCTCTCTCTCCCCCCCCCGCTCTCTCTCTCCCCTCCCCGCTCTCTCTCTCCTCCCTCCCTACCCCCCCTCTCTCTCCCTCCCTCCCTCCCCTCTCTCTCTCTCCTTCCCCCCCCTCTCTCGCCCTCCCTCCCCTCTCTCCCTCCCTCCCCCCCCTCTCTCTCCCTCCCTCCTCCCCCCCCTCTCTCTCCCTCCCCCCTCCCTCTCTCTCCCTCCCCCCCCTCTCTCTCCCTCCCCCCTCCCTCTCTCTCTCTCCCCTCCCGCTCAGCGGCACGAACGGCTGCAGAATTCTCCCTGGCTGAAGCACTTCACACATGTAGGAAGATGGTTTATTTAATCTTTTCTTGGCTTATAAATGTTTATTCAGGTTGGATTTATTTGTATAATATTTGTAGAAGTATAAATAAGGATTTATTGTCGAATTTAATGAGTTCACTTCCCCCCCACCTCGTTCTGGACGCCTAATTTGTAACCTGCGCCTGATTTTTTAATGTGTAGAACAGGTTTTTTCAGTTCCACAAAAATCTTCACTGATCTTTATGTGTCTCTCCCTTCGCCCATGAGTGTATGCGAGAGTCTGTGTGTATATGTGTCTCGGTATCTGTGTGGGTATGTGTGTGTGTCTCTGTGCGTGTGTGTCTCTCTCTCTATATGTGTGTGTGTCTGTGTGTATGTGTGTGTCTCTCTCTCTATATGTGTGTGTCTGTGTGTGTGTGTCTCTCTCTCTGTCTCTGTATATGTGTGTGTGTGTCGAGGAAATTTCTAAGTTAAAGTAACTCAAGCGGAGATTTCAGAGTCTTGCTTCAAGAGATTCTTTAATATGTACAGGCGAGATATCTCGGAGAGCTGCTTGGTCCTTACCAAGGCAATACTCTGAAATTCTATAGAAACTTGTTCCATCTTTATACAGAAAAAAAGGAATTTTATCTCTACAATTGACACCTACATTATTCAGGAACATTACCAATTCTAAACAGGGCACAAAGGTCAGTTTACACAGCCCAACAGTATCTTGTCACGTCATTATTCAATCTTTTCGAGGGTCAGCAAGATCATCACTAAAAGCCCCTCTTATCAGAGAAATCAGTTTGTCCAGGCAATGGGGGTATCTTAACATATACAAATACCAGATGTACAGCTTTCATGTTATCTGTTCTTTTCTAACAAAGAAGAGACATCAAGTATTTTCTGGCCTTGCAGGATTCTGCAGTCTCAGCACAGAATTAAACTTACTAAAAGGAAGAGAGAAATTTAACCCCTTCCTATATCGTGAACTAAAGTTCTTCCACAACTCTGTTGAGGAAATTTCTAAGTTAAAGTAACTCAAGCGGAGATTTCAGAGTCTTGCTTCAAGAGATTCTTTTAATATGTACAGGCGAGATATCTCGGAGAGCTGCTTGGTCCTTACCAAGGCAATACTCTGAAATTCTATAGAAACTTGTTCCATCTTTATACAGAAATAAAAGAAATTTTATCTCTACAATTGACACCTACATTATTCAGGAACATTACCAATTCTAAACAGGGCACAAAGGTCAGTTTACACAGCCCAACAGTATCTTGTCACGTCATTATTCAATCTTTTCGAGGGTCAGCAAGATCATCACTAAAAGCCCCTCTTATCAGAGAAATCAGTTTGTCCAGGCAATGGGGGTATCTTAACATATACAAATACCAGATGTACAGCTTTCATGTTATCTGTTCTTTTCTAACAAAGAAGAGACATCAAGTATTTTCTGGCCTTGCAGGATTCTGCAGTCTCAGCACAGAATTAAACTTACTAAAAGGAAGAGAGAAATTTAACCCCTTCCTATATCGTGAACTAAAGTTCTTCCACAAACTCCCTCCTTGTTGATCTTTTATCTTTAATGATCAACATGCTTTCCTTCTTAGAAAGAAAAGGGAGGCTCATACCCCTCGGGGTAAGGTCTCATCTCTAAACATTCTTTTTCATTGTAGTCATCTAACTGTCCCTCTATTCTGTTTAACCTTCCTTTCACGATCATATTTTTCTGCTCTATTTTTTCTACTAGGTTCATTACTTGTCCTAACAGGGATCTTACTTTCAGCCCCATTCCACAGACAATTAGCAGCAGAATCAGCAAAATTACACCAAGTACTACTATCGGGTGTATTGCCAGTTTTAATACCGCTGTTGCCCTGGGGGACCAGCCTAGGAATATATCCCACCAGTGATGCGCTGTTATAGAGGTAACTGTGTTTGCTATTCGTACTAATTGTCCCTTTTTAAAACTCATTTCTATCTCAAATTGGTGAATATCTCTGCCCCGCTTGGACAATGCCTTTTCTATTTCTTTGTCATTTTGTATTAAATTATGCAGTCGGGTTAAATTAATTGTAGGTGGTAATGGTTCAATTCTGTGCACCGTTAAATACTTCTCCACATTTTTCCACTGTCCAAAAGTATAAGTTCTTTTTTCTTCTGGGTTATATAGAGTGTAAACTCCTTTCACACAAATATTAATAGGAGGTATATATAAAATCCCGTCTAAGTAGACGGGTTTATTTCCTGTTAGGCAAACTTTGTTTTGGCCTATCTCTGAGACCTCTGTGTCATTAGCTTGTTTTAGTTCCCACTTGCATATTCCTGTCGAGTGCTGTAAAGAACATGGTTCGTGGATGGCGGTTCGGTAAGGACAAACCATCCCGAATGGCCATTTAACACATCCCCTGTCATGATGTGTTAGATTCCTTTCATCGACCCAGTCCCCTTTAAATTTTGGATACCAAAAGTTCTGTCCGAATAATTGGGGTATTACTTGATACTGACACCAAATTTCCTTCTTAGTCATACTTATTATTTCCATTGTGATATTACATCCGTCTATATCACAGCTAGTGTATTTTTCTTGAGGTTTGAGGGCAAGATCTGGAAACTTATTGATTCCCAGTAATCTTTCCCAGGTCTCAGCGTGGAAAGATAGTATTTTCCTTTCTAACTCGGCTCTCAATAACTGTCTGATAGTCTCCTTAAACATGCAGCTGGTGTACCAATTTACCCCTTTCTGTTCCTTCATCAGGTTTTCGATTTCCTTTTCTATTTCTTTACTTTGCCTCCACGTCATTTTGTCTGTTATGTAGCCAGATACCTGTAGTTGCTGTAGCCCTTCATCCCACGCGTTTCTCAACTCTATACTTTCTCCTATTAGTCCTCCTACAACCTGGATTTTGTTTTGCAGGGTCTCTATATCTATTGTGTTCAAGGCTCCCATTCCTACTCCTACCCCACCTAATACAGTTCCCAGCACGTCTCGCTTTTTTCTCAAGGATCGGTCCAGTGTGACTCCAACACTGGTCGTGTTGCAACCATCCCTCTTTTTCCGAACATACATAAGTGTCCTGCTGTCCTGCTTTGTCAATCGTGCCCCAGGCCATTTCTCCTTTCCATATTTTACCTTCTTTTATAAACCTTTCTTCTGTTTTAACTCTTCCCACTGCCAGAAGGATTAACATACCCAGTGTCCCCTGATAGTTTTGCCAGGAGTCCTTCCTCATCTTCCTCCCTTTGTTTTCTTCTATAATGCTCCTGAACCAATTCGTTAAAATAATAGCTTACTAGTACAATAGTAACAGTGATCCACAAGATAAAGACCCAAATTGGTATACAGGCAAGTTCTGACATCTAGCTTGATACTTCGGGGTATTATGCTCTTAGTCCAGCCTGGCTCGGTAGAAACAAAAGGGGATGAGTACAGTTCTTTTCGGGGTGTGTCCGCCCTAGCTCGGTATTTCTTCTTCTTGCTGTGTTTCGTCTGGAAGGTAGTATTTACATCGGGTGGCGTGTATCCAATTTGGATGTTTTTCCAGTTTCAGGGCAGTTCTTGTTGTGAGGATTATCTGATATGGTCCCTTCCACCTTCTCTCGTTGCTTTACTACCTTACGAATCCTTTTTTCAGTTTTACGCTGCATACTCATTCTTTTAGTTGGAGGGTCGGTTTTCTTCCCTTTTCTAGGAACTGGACGCAAGCATCCTGCTCGACTAGAGCTGTTTCCCATTCTCTCCGGATGCAGTTTCTCGCGGTGTTTCCTGAAACGAGAGGTTAAGACACGCCCACAAAAATATATACACACACAGTATTTACAAAGCGCTCACCGGTGTCTCTTTTCGGCTCGGCTCGGGTCTCCTTTAGCTTTCTTGTTATTTTAGCTTCTTACGGTAGCTACCCTATGCCTCACCCTTCCGGGATCTAGGCGGCTTGCCCCCTTTTCTAGGACAGCCTAGGCACTTTCCCCCTTAAGCTGGGAAAATCCTTTTAAAATTCCTCTTTTTCTTTTAAGCCAATTTTTACTTTTAATTTTGTTCGTTTGGGATCTCGTTATCAGAGGTCCTGCAGACTACGCCAGAAACTGTCGAGGAAATTTCTAAGTTAAAGTAACTCAAGCGGAGATTTCAGAGTCTTGCTTCAAGAGATTCTTTAATATGTACAGGCGAGATATCTCGGAGAGCTGCTTGGTCCTTACCAAGGCAATACTCTGAAATTCTATAGAAACTTGTTCCATCTTTATACAGAAAAAAAGGAATTTTATCTCTACAATTGACACCTACATTATTCAGGAACATTACCAATTCTAAACAGGGCACAAAGGTCAGTTTACACAGCCCAACAGTATCTTGTCACGTCATTATTCAATCTTTTCGAGGGTCAGCAAGATCATCACTAAAAGCCCCTCTTATCAGAGAAATCAGTTTGTCCAGGCAATGGGGGTATCTTAACATATACAAATACCAGATGTACAGCTTTCATGTTATCTGTTCTTTTCTAACAAAGAAGAGACATCAAGTATTTTCTGGCCTTGCAGGATTCTGCAGTCTCAGCACAGAATTAAACTTACTAAAAGGAAGAGAGAAATTTAACCCCTTCCTATATCGTGAACTAAAGTTCTTCCACAGTGTGTCTCTCTCTGTCTCTGTATATGTGTGTGTGTCTCTCTCTGTATATGTGTGTGTGTCTCTCTTTCTCTGTATATGTGTGTGTGTCTCTCTCTGTCTCTGTATATGTGTGTGTGTCTCTCTCTGTCTCTGTATATGTGTGTGTGTCTCTCTCTGTATATGTGTGTGTGTCTCTCTGTGGAAGCGAGAGGGAGAATCTGTGTCTCTGACTGTCTCTGTATGTGTCTCTCCCTTTGCCCGTGAGTGCCTGTGTGTGCGAGAGTCTGCGTGTGTCTCGGTATCTCTATCAGTGTGTGTGCCTATGTCTGTCTCTCTCTCTCTCTCTCTGCCTTTGTCTGTCTCTCTCTCTCTCTCTCTCTCTAAGATTATTAATATTTAATTAATGGCTTTGGCTTCTGATGCAGACCCGGGAGGCTGGGGATTGACTGGATTATTTCTGAGTGGCAGTCGGTGAGATGAGGCTGAGGGACTGGGACCTGGGTGGCTGGGATAGTGAGGGTGCAGTCCAAGCTGGGAGCAAGGAGAGAGTCCTGTGGGGTGGGTTAGTGTCTCAGGCCAGAGAGGCCACAGGTCCCGGTCAAAGTTGGGACTGATGCAGTGTTGCACGAGTTTCCATTGAGATTTAAACCCTCTGGGTGGAGTTTTTCTGTCATGTATTCAACCAGCATTGTAACCCATGTATAATCTGACCTAAGTTGTACACTGTGAGAACAATGACCACAAGGTGGGAGACACTCCTCACCTGGACCTTCAGGTACAAAAGGGGAAGCTCCACCCACCTTCATCACTTGAGTGCTCAGGAATAAAGGACAGGTCACAGACTGACCTTCTCTCAAGCATGGGCCTCGTGTGCATTTATACTATATAGTAAGGACCTATCAATGGCGACGAGAAACTGGGATTTAAACCACACGAGCATGGCCACTAGCAGAACAGATGAGAGGTACTGTGTTAAGGAATGGTTGGGACAGAGATTTAACATTGTTAAAGCAGCACACAGTTCTCCAGGCAGACAAGGGCAGTCGGGCATGCCCCAACATGTAGTCGAACCCAGAGGGGGAGTTCGACAGAGACAATGGCAAGCTGAATGGCAATTCACGCCATTGCAAGAGACAATGCGGCCAGTAATGGGGCCATCAACACCTGTTAATGGTGCACTCAAGGACAATAACAGGGGCAGTCAGGGACGATCGACTGGCAAGGGACCTTTTATTTCCAACAACAGCTCATGCTGGAGGCGTGGAGGCACACACTCAGCCGGAGTTTGCAGAGATGAGCAAAATACCTGCAGAAATTGCAGAAATGAACGCTGGGGGTAATCGCTGGAAGCTGAAGTTCAGCGAGTTCATGTGGAGCACGTATACAGTTCATACACCAGGATGCCACCGATAATGATGAAAGTTCTCCTCAATGGCATCCCAGTATCAATGGAGCTAGACACAGGGGCCAGCCAGTCCCTGATGGGTATCAAACAGTTCGAAAAGTTGTGGGCATCCAAGGCCAGGAGGCCAAAATTATCGCCGATTGATGCACAGCTACGGACTTACACAAAGCAGATCATTCCGGTGCTCGGCAGCGCCACGATAGTCGTGACCCACAAAGATTCGGAGAACAGGTTGCCACTCTGTATTGTCCCAGGGGACGGTCCCGCACTACTGGGGAGGAGTTGGCTTGCTGTCATGAACTGGAAATGGGGCGATGTCAATGCAATTTCCTCTGTGGAGCGAGTATCATGCTCACAGATCCTGGACAAATTTGACTCATTATTTCAACCCGGCATCGGCACTTTCATAGAAACATAGAAACATAGAAAATAGGTGCAGGAGCAGGCCATTCAGCCCTTCTAGCCTGCACCGCCATTCAATGAGTTCATGGCTGAACATGAAACTTCAGTACCCCCTTCCTGCTTTCTCGCCATAACCCTTGATCCCCCGAGTAGTAAGGACTTCATCTAACTCCCTTTTGAATATATTTAGTGAATTGGCCTCAACTACTTTCTGTGGTAGAGAATTCCACAGGTTCACCACTCTCTGGGTGAAGAAGTTTCTCCTCATCTCGGTCCTAAATGGCTTACCCCTTATCCTCAGACTGTGACCCCTGGTTCTGGACTTCCCCAACATTGGGAACATTCTTTCTGCATCTAACCTGTCTAAACCCGTCAGAATTTTAAACGTTTCTATGAGGTCCCCTCTCATTCTTCTGAACTCCAGTGAATACAATCCCAATTGATCCAATCTTTCTTGATAGGTCAGTCCCGCCATCCCGGGAATCAGTCTGGTGAACCTTCGCTGCACTCCCTCAATAGCAAGAATGTCCTTCCTCAAGTTAGGAGACCAAAACTGTACACAATACTCCAGGTGTGGCCTCACCAAGGCCCTGTACAACTGTAGCAACACCTCCCTGCCCCTGTAGGGGGCCAAGGTAGTGATTCACATGAACCCAGACGCCAGGCCAGTACACCACAAGGCCAGAGCTGTGCCGTACGTGATGCGGGAAAAGATAGAAGGCGAATTGGACCGCCTGCTGAGGGAAGGCATCATCTCGCCAGTTGAGTTCAGTGACTGGGCGAGCCCGATTGTGCCGGTGCTCAAGGCGGATGGGTCGGTCAGGATATGTGGCGATTACAAGGCCACCATCAATCAGGTGTCACTCCAAGACCAGTACCCGCTACTGAGAGCGGAGGACCTCTTTGCGACGATATCCGGTGGCAAACTTTTTAAAAATTGGACCTGACCTCAGCTTACATGACCCAGGAGCTGGTGAGTGAGTCGAAGAAGCTGACCACCATCACGACACACAAGGGGTTGTTTGAGTACAACAGATGTCCGTTCGGGATGCAATCGGCTGCCGCGATCTTCCAACGAAATATGGAAAGCCTCCTCAAGCCGATTCCAGGGACGGTGGTTTTTCAGGACGACATCCTCATCACGGGTTACGATACTGAAGAACACCTCCACAATCTGGAGGAGGTGCTACGCAGACTGTACCAGGTAGGGCTGCAACTGAAAAAGGCGAAGTGTGTCTTCCAAGCTCCAGAGGTAGAATTCCTGGGGATGAGGGTAGCAGCAGACGGGATCAGCCCTACTGCGTCCAAGACGGAAGCGATCCAGAGAGCACCCAGACCCCGTTACACGACGGAGCTGCGTTCGTTCCTGGGGCTCCTGAACTATTTTGGTAACTTTCTTCCCAAATTGAGCACGCTGCTAGAGCCGCTACACATGCTCCTACGCAAAGGTGGCGAATGGGTCTGGGGGGACAGCCAGGAAAGGGCTTTTAATAGAGCACGCAATTTGTTATGTTCCAACACTCTGTTAACGCTATATGACCCATGTAAGAAACTTGTGTTAACGTGCGATGCGTCATGCTATGGTGTCGAGTGTGTGTTGCAGCATGTCAATGTCAAGGGTCAGTTACAGCCGGTAGCTTATGCCTCCAGAAGTCTGTCCCAGGCAGAAAGGGGCTACGGGATGGTAGAAAAGGAGGCGCTCGCATGTGTATGTGCGGTAAAGAAAATGCACCAGTACCTGTTTGGCAGGAAATTTGAGCTGGAGACAGATCACAAACCCCTAACGTCCCTTTTGGCCGACAACAAGGCCATAAATGCAAACGCATCGGCCCGCATACAGAGGTGGGCACTCACGTTAGCCGCCTATGACTATACAATTCGGCACAGACCGGGCACCGAAAACTGCGCCGATGCACTCAGCAGGCTCCCACTAGCCACCACTGAAGGGGCTACCGAGCATGGTGCTGAGATGGTCATGGCTGTTGAAGCTTTCGGAAGCGAAGGCTCACCTGTGACAGCCCGTCAGATTAAAGTCTGGACAAATAGAGACCCGCTATTGTCTCTAGTCAAGAAATGTGTCCTGAATGGGAACTGGGCAGCCAATGGACTGAGGAATTTAAACCATTTCTCAGGCGCAGGGATGAACTCTCGATTCAGGCCGATTGCCTACTGTGGGGAAACCGCGTAGTCATGCCCCAGATGGGCTTGAGAGGTGTTCATCAGAGAACTCCACAATGAGCACCCGGGCATTGTCACGATGAAGGCAATTGCCAGGTCACACGTTTGGTGGCTAGGTTTAGAAGCAGATCTGGAACTTTGTGTTCGCAGGTGCAACACGTGTGCCCAGCTGGGCAATGCGCCCAGGGAAGCCCCCCTTAGCCCCTGGCCATGGCCCGTCAAGCCTTGGTCACGCATCCATGTGGACTACGCTGGTCCTTTCATGGGGAAAATGTTTTTGGTTGTAGTGGATGCCTACTCAAAATGGATCGAGTGTGACATTTTAAATTCAAGCACATCCTCTGCCACGGTAGAAAGTCTATGGGCAATGTTCGCCGCCCACGGTCAACCGGACGTCTTGGTCAGCGACAATGGCCCGTGCTTCACAAGCACTGAATTCCAGGACTTCATGGCAGGCAATTGAATTAACCATGTCAGAACGGCACCGTTCAAGCCGGCCTCAAATGGCCAGACAGAACGAGCAGTGCAGATAATCAAACAGGGGATGCTCAGAATCCAAGGGGGTTCCATACAAAGACGCTTATCACGCCTCCTGTTGGCCTATAGATCCCGACCACACTCGCTCACAGGGGTTCCACCCGCAGAGCTGCTAATGAAAAGGACGCTCACAATGACATGCAGGTCGTGATCCTTACCAACGGATCCATTACAGACCCAATTCACATCCGGACCGGGGTCAAACAGGGCTGCGTTATCGCTCCAACCCTCTTCTCAATCTTCCTCACCGCCATGCTCCACCTCACAATACACAAGCTCCCTGCTGGAGTGGAATTAAACGACAGAACCAGTGGGAAGCTGTTTAACCTACGCCGCCTCCAGGATCACTCCAACCTCTGGCATTGAGCTCCAGTATGCGGGCGATGCTTGCATCTGTGCAAATTCAGAGACTGAACTCCAGGATATAGTCAATGTATTCACTGAGGCATATGAAAGCATGGGCCTTACGCTTAACATCCGTAAGACAAAGGTCCTTCACCAGCCTGTCATCGCTGCACAGCACTGCCCTCCAATCATCAAGATCCACGGCGCGGCCCTGGACAACATGGACCATTTCCCATACCTCGGGAGCCTCTTATCAACAAAGGCAGACATTGATGCGGAGATTCTGCATCGCCTCCAGTGCGCCAGTGCAACCCTCGGCCGCCTGCGGAAAAGAGTGTTTGAAGACCAGGCCCTCAAATCTACCACCAAGCTCATGGTCTACAGGGCTGTAGTAATACCCGCCCTCCTGTACGGGTCTGAGGCATGGACGATGTATAGAAGGCACCTCAAGTCGCTGGAGATATACCACCAACGATGTCTCCACAAGATCCTGCAAATCTCCTGGGAGGACAGGCGCACCAACATCAGTGTCCACGACCAGGCTAACATCCCCAGTATTGAAGCACTGACCACACTCGATCAGCTTCGCTGGGCAGGCCACATAGTTCACATGCCAGATACGAGACTCCCTAAACAAATGCTTTATACGAAGCTCCTTCATGGTAAACGAGCCAAAGGAGGACAGCGGAAATGTTATAATGACGCCCTCAAAGCCTCCCTGGTAAAGTGCGACATCACCACTGACACCTGGGAGACCCTGGCCGCAGACCGCCCGAGGTGGAGAAAGTCCATCCGGGAGGGTGTTGAGCTCTTCGAGTCTCGACGCAAGGAGCATGAAGAGGCCAGGCGCAGGCAGCGGAAGGAGCGTGCATCAAACCTACCCACCCCTTCCCCTGACCAATGTCTGTCCCACCTGTAACAGGGTCTGTGGCTCTCGTATCGGACTGTTCAGCCATCAAAGAACTCACTTTGGGAGTGGAAGCAAGTCTTCCTCGATTCCGAAGGACTGCCTATGAGTCCCTGTCACAGGTGGGACAGATAGTTGTTGAGGGAAGGGGTGGGTGGGACTGGTTTTCCGCACGCTCCTTCCGCTGCCTGCGCTTGATTTCCGCATGCTCTCACGATGAGACTCGAGGTGCTCAGCGCCCTCCCCGATGCACTTCCTCCACTTAGTGGCATTGAAAGTTGGCATGGAGGTACAGCAGGCGGTGAAGAAGGCAAATGGTATGTTGGCCTTCATAGCGAGAGGATTTGAGTACAGGAGCAGGGAGATCTTACTGGAATTGTACAGGGCCTTAGTGAGGCCTCACCTGGAATATTGTGCTCAGTTTCAGTCTCCTAATCTGAGGAAGGACATAGAAACATAGAAAATAGGTGCAGGAGTAGGCCATTCGGTCCTTCGAGCCTGCACCACCATTCAATGAGTTCATGGCTGAACATGCAACTTCAGTACCCCATTCCTGCTTTCTCGCCATACCCCTTGATCGCCCTAGTAGTAAGGACTATATCTAACTCCTTTTTGAATATATTTAGTGAATTGGCCTCAACAACTTCCTGTGGTGAGAAATTCCACAGGTTCACCACTCTCTGGGTGAAGAATTTTCTCCTCATCTCGGTCCTAAATGGCTTACCCCTTATCCTGAGACTGTGACCCCTGGTTCTGGAATTCCCCAACATTGGGAACACTCTTCCTGCACCTAACCTGTCTAAACCCGTCAGAATTTTAAATGTTTCTATGAGATCCCCTCTCGTTCTTCTGAACTCCAGTGAATACAAGTCCAGTTGATCCAGTCTTTCTTGATATGTCAGTCCCGCCATCTCGGGAATCAGTCTGGTGAACCTTCGCTGCACTCCCTCAATAGCAAGAATGTCCTTCCTCAAGTTAGGAGACCAAAACTGTACACAATATTCCAGGTGTGGCCTCACCAAGGCCCTGTACAACTGTAGTAACACCTCCCTGCCCCTGTACTCAAATCCCCTCGCTATGAAGGCCAACATGCCATTTGCTTTCTTAACCGCCTGCTGAACCTGCATGCCAACCTTCAATGACTGATGTACCATGACACCCAGGTCTCATTGCACCTCCCCTTTTCCTAATCTGTCACTGTAAAGTCCTGTCCCCTCAGTACAGATTCACACGAGGCATGTAGTGAAGTCAAGGTCACTCTGGACCTGCACCGATATTTCACAGCTCTGGAATGCTGCACTTGCCTGAGACCTGTCCTTATATACCTGTCTCTTGCAAGTGCACCCCTGGTGGTAAGGTATGCTGGTGGTTACAAGTCATATCTTGTTACAGTCATGTATAGCATGTTAGGATACAGTTATATATAATAATGTAAGATACATGACAGTTACCATTCAGATAATAGTCTGTCTCTCTGTTTTTACAACCAAAGTGGATAACCTCACATTTATCCACATTATACTTCATCTGCCATGCATTTGCCCACTCACCTAACCTATTCAAGTCACTCTGCAGCCTCATAGCATCCTCCTCGCAGCTCACACTGCCACCCAACTTAGTGTCATCCGCAAATTTGGAGATACTACATTTAATCGCCTCGTCTAACTCATTAATGTACAATGTAAACAGCTGGGGCCTCAGCACAGAACCTTGCAGTACCCCACTAGTCACTGCCTGCCATTCTGAAAAGCACCAATTTACTCCTACTCTTTGCTTCTTGTCTGCCAACCAGTTCTCAATCCACATCAGCACACTACCCGCAATCCCATGTGCTTTAACTTTGCACATTAATCTCTTGTGTGGGACGTTCTTGCTATTGAGGGAGTGCAGCGAAGGTTCACCAGACTGATTCCTGGGATAGCGGGACTGACATATGAGGAGAGACTGGATCAACTGGGCCTTTATACACTGGAGTTTGGAAGGATGAGAGGGGATCTCATAGAAACTTACAAGATTCTGATGGGACTGGACAGGTTAGATGAAGAATGTTCCCGATGATGGGGAAGTCCAGAACCAGGGGCACAGTCTTAGGATAAGGGGTAGGCCATTTAGTACTGAGCTGAGGAGAAACTTCTTCACTCAGAGAGTTGTTAACCTGTGTAATTCTCTACTGCAGAGAGTTGTTGATGTCAGTTCATTGGATATATTCAAGAGGGAGTTAGATATGGCCTGTGCGGTTAAAGGGATCAAGGGGTATGGAGAGAAAGCAGGAAAGGGGTACTGAGGGAATGATCTGCCGTGATCTTATTGAATGGTGGTGCAGGCTCGAAGGGCCTAATGGCCTACACCTGCACCTATTTTCTATGTTTCTATGAGCCCAAGTTTCGAGCCGCGCCTAGAACAGCGCAGTCCCGACCTGGACGCCCGTTTTTCGCGCCACAAAGTGCGCCTAAAAAAAACTTCCAGATTCTCCAGCTCCCTGCAGGTCCTCTGGCCCTCGGCGCGGTGCAGCAGGAGGTGTAGGGGGCGGAGCCAGGTCCCTGCGCTGAAAACAGTGCCGGGAGCTCTGCACATGCACGCTACAGTGGGCGCACATGTTCAGTAGCTCCAGGCGCCCAAAACTGTGTGGGAGGGGCCCGAAGCACGCAGCCCCTAGCCCTGGCCCAATGGCCTCACTGGGGCTGTGTGAATAAGGCTCCTCCCACGGCCAGCTCCTGCTTCCTCCCGACCCGACCCGACTCCCGCTTCCCCCCCCGCTCCCCCCGCCCCCGGACCGATCCCGACCCGACACCGACCCCCCGGACCGGACCCGACCCGACTCCCGTTTCCCCCCCCCCTCCCTCCGCCCCCGGACCGGACCTGACCCGACACCGACCCCCGGACCGGACCCGACCGGACTCCCGCTTTCCCCCCCCCTCCCCCCGCCCCCGGACCGGACCCGACCCGACACTGACCCTCGGACCGGACCGGACCCGACCCGACACCGACCCCCGGACCGGACCCGACCCGACACCGACACCGACACTGACCCCCGGACCGGACCTGACCCGACACCGACCCCCGGACCGGACCCGACCCGACACCGACACTGACCCCCGGACCGGACCCGACCGGACTCCTGCTTTCCCCCCCCCTCCCCCCGCCCCCGGACCGGACCCGACCCGACACTGACCCTCGGACCGGACCGGACCCGACCCGACACCGACCCCCGGACCGGACCCGACCCGACACCGACACCGACACTGACCCCCGGACCGGACCTGACCCGACACCGACCCCCGGACCGGACCCGACCCGACACCGACACTGACCCCCGGACCGGACCCGACCGGACTCCCGCTTTCCCCCCCCCTCCCCCCGCCCCCGGACCGGACCCGACCCGACACTGACCCCCGGACCGGACCGGACCCGACCCGACACCAACACTGACCCCCGGACCGGACCGGACCCGACCCGACACCGACACTGACCCCCGGACCGGACCGGACCCGACCCGACACTGACCCCCGGACCGGACCGGACCCGACCCGACACCGACCCCCGGACCGGACCCGACCGGACTCCCGCTTTCCCCCCCCCTCCCCCCGCCCCCGGACCGGACCGGACCCGACACCGACCCCCGGACCGGACCGGACCTGACCCGACACCGACCCCCGGACCGGACCGGACCCGACCCGACACCGACCCCCGGACCGGACCCGACCCGACACCGACCCCCGGACCGGACCGGACCCGACCCGACACCGACCCCCGGACCGGACCCGACCCGACCCGACACCGACCCCCGGACCGGACCCGACCCGACACCGACCCCCGGACCGGACCCGACCCGACACCGACACTGACCCCCGGACCGGACCCGACCGGACTCCCGCTTTCCCCCCCCTCCCCCCGCCCCCGGACCGGACCCGACCCGACACCGACCCCCGGACCGGACCCGACCCGACACCGACCCCCGGACCGGACCCGACCCGACACCGACACTGACCCCCGGACCGGACCCGACCCGACACCGACCCCCGGACCGGACCCGACCCGACACTGACCCCCGGACCGGACCCGACCCGACACCGACACTGACCCCCGGACCGGACCCGACCCGACACCGACCCCCGGACCGGACCCGACCCGACACTGACCCCCGGACCGGACCCGACCCGACACCGACACTGACCCCCGGACCGGACCCGACCCGACTCCCGCTTTCCCCCCCCTCCCCCCGCCCCCGGACCGGACCCGACCCGACACCGACACTGACCCCCGGACCGGACCCGACCCGACACCGACCCCCGGACCGGACCCGACCCGACACCGACACTGACCCCCGGACCGGACCCGACCCGACACCGACCCCCGGACCGGACCCGACACCAACCCCCGGACCGGACCCGACACCGACCCCCGGACCGGACCGGACCCGACCCGACACCGACCCCCGGACCGGACCCGACCCGACTCGACACCGACCCCCGGACCGGACCCGACCCGACACCGACACTGACCCCCGGACCGGACCGGACCCGACCCGACACCGACCCCCGGACCCGACCCGACCCGACTCCCGCCTCCGGACCGGACCCGACCCGACTCCCGCTTCCCCCCCCGCCCCAGGACCGGACCCGACCCGACACCGACACTGACCCCCGGACCGGACCGGACCCGACCCGACTCCCGCTTCCCGTTCCCCGCCCCCCGCCCCCGGACCGGACCGGACCCGACTCCCACTCCCCCCCCCCTCCCCCCCGCCCCCGGACTGAACCCGACCCGACTCCCGCTTCCCCCCTCCCCCCCGACTGGACCCGACCTGACCTCCCTCTCCCCGACCTGACCTCCCTCTCCCTCCCTCCCCCCGACCCGAACCGAACCGACCTCCCTCCCACCACCCCCCCAACCCCAACCCGCGCTCCCCCCGACCCGACCCAACGCCACCGACCTGTAAATCTGGGGACGGGCTCCGCCCGAAGTCTTGGGCCCGGCCCGTTCAGCCACCCTCCCCCTTCTGGTTTCTCCCCCCCACTTCTCCTTCCCCCCCACTTTTTCTTTGCCCCCCTTTTCCTCCCTCCCTTTTCCTCCTCCCCCTTCCCCCTTCTCCCCCCTCCCTCTTCTACCCCTTCACGGAGGCTTTGAGGGTGGTCCCTGTAACGTTTCCTCTGCCCACCTGGGTCTCGCTTGCCCTGAAGGAGTTCCGAGTAGAGCGTTTGCTTTGGGAGTTCGGTGTCTGGGACATGCGGACAATGTGGCCCTGCCCAACGGAGCTGGTCGTGTGTGGTTAGTGCTTCGATACTGGGGATGTTGGCCTGAACGAGGACGCTAACGTTGGTGCGCCTGTCCTCCCAGGGGATTTTCAGGATCTTGTGGAGACATCGTTGGTGGTATTTATCCAGCGATTTGAGTAAATTCAAGGCAGAGATCAATAGATATTTGAGCACTGAGGAAATCGAGGGATATGGGGATCGGGCAGGGAAGTGGAATTGAGGTAGAAGATCAGCCATGATCTTATCGAATGGCGGAGCAGGCTCAAGGAGCCATATGACCGACTCCTGCTCCTAATTCTTGTGTTCTTGTGTGTCAACATCCTCGACTGGAACTGGTGGACAACCAGCACCCTCTGCTGGAACTACATAGAATTACAACAACAACATTTCTGTCTTGCTGAAAGCTGCGTCACTTTTTCCGACTGCCATTACGTTGTCCCTAATCAGTACAGCTACTTCACCTGCCCTTTCCCCCCTCTTTATCGTTTCTAAATATGTTATACAATGCAGTCATAGAATCATAGTGAAGTTTACAGCACGCAAGGAGGGCATTTCATAGAGGCTCCCATAGAAACATATAAAATTCTGACGGGATTGGACAGTTTAGATGCAGGAAGAATGTTCTCGATGGCGGGGAAGTCCAGAACCAGGGGACACAGTCTAAGGATAAGGGGTAAGCCATTTAGGACCGAGACGAGAAGAAACTTCTTCACTGAGAGAGTGGTGATCCTGTGGAATTCTCTACCGCAGAGAGTTGTTGAGGCCAGTTCATTGGATATATTCAAAAGGCAGTTAGATGTGGCCCTTACGGCTAAAGGGATCAGGGGGTATGGAGAGAAAGCAGGAAAGGGGTACTGAGGGAATGATCAGCCATGATCTTATTGAATGGTGGTGCAGGCTCGAAGGGCCGAATAGCCGACTCCTGCACCTATTTTCTATGTTTCTATGTTTCCGAAGGCGACCGAAGGCTGCACTGGAGGCGGTGCTGGACTTCGCCGTCAATGTCTGCTCTTGTTGATAAGAGGCTCCCGAGGTCTGGGAAATGGTCCGCGTTGTCCAGGGCTGCGCATTGCGTGGGCTCACCAGCTGGTGGCGGTGTTTGTGGAGGACTCCATGGACCTGCAATGCGCGGACCACCAGCCGGTGGCGATGTTTGTGGAGGACTCCATGGACCTGCAATGCGGGGGCCCACCAGCCAGGGGCGATGTTTGTGGAGGACTCCATGTACCTGCAATGCGGGGGCCCACCAGCCGGTGGCGATGTTTGTGGAGGACTCCATGGACCTGCAGTGCGGGGGCCCACCAGCCGGTGGCGATGTTTGTGGAGGACTCCATGGACCTGCAGTGCGGGGGCCCACCAGCCGGTGGCGATGTTTGTGGAGGGCTCCATGGACCTGCAATGCGGGGGCCCACCAGCCGGTGGCGGTGTATGTGGACGGCTCCACGGACCTGCAATGCGGGGGCCCACCAGCCGGTGGCGGTGTTTGTGGAGGACTCCATGGACCTGCAATTCGAGGGCCCACCAGCCGGTGGCGCTGGAGGACTCCATGGACCTGCAATTCGAGGGGCCACCAGCCGGTGGCGCTGGAGGACTCCATGGACCTGCAATTCGAGGGGCCACCAGCCGGTGGCGGTGCTTGTGGAGGACTCCATGGACCTGAAATTCGAGGGCCCACCAGCCGGTGGCGATGTTTGTGGAGGACTCCATGGACCTGCAATTCGAGGGCCCACCAGCCGGTGGCGATGTTTGTGGAGGACTCCATGGACCTGCAGTGCGGGGGCCCAGCAGCCGGTGGCGATGTTTGTGGAGGACTCCATGGACCTGCAGTGCGGGGGCCCACCAGCCGGTGGCGATGTTTGTGGAGGACTCCATGTACCTGCAGTGCGGGGGCCCACCAGCCGGTGGCGGTATTTTTGGAGGACTCCATGTGGACCTGCAGTGCGGGAGCCCACCACGTGGTGGCGATGTTTCTGGAGGACTCCATGGACCTGCAATGTTGGAGCCCACCAGAAGGTGGCGCTGTTTGGGGAGGACTCCCTGTGGACCTGCAGTGCCGGCGCCCATCAGAAGGTGGCGATGTTTGTGGAGGACTCCATGGACCTGCAATGTTGGAGCCCACCAGCGGGTGGCGGTGTCGGTGTGTGTCTGTAACTGTGTGTGTGTGTGAGAGAGAGAGAATGTTTCTGTCTCTATCTGCCCTCCCTCTGCCCCTGTGTGTGTGTGTCTCTGTGTGTATGTGACTCTCTGCCTATGTCTGTGTGTGTCTGCCTCAGCCTTCGGTCGCTTGAGAGTGTTTGAAGACCAGGACTTCAAATCTGGCACCAAGCTCATGGTGTACAGGGCTGCAGTAATACCCGCCCTGCTGTATGGCTCAGAGACATGGACTATATACAGCAGACATCTCAAAACACTGGAGAAATACCACCAACGCAGACTCTGCACCAACGTTAGTGTTCTCGCTCAGGCCAACATCCCCAGCATCGAAGCTTTGACCACACTCGACCAGCTCCGCTGGGCAGGCCACATCATCCACATGCCCGACACGAGACTCACAAAACAAGCGCTCTACTCGGAGCTTCGACATGGCATGCGAGCCAAAGGTGGGCAGAGGAAATATTACAGGGACATCCTCAAAGCCTCCCTGATAAAGTGCAACATCCCCACCGACACCTGGGAGACCCTGGCCCAAAGACCAGTCCGTCCTAAGTGGAGGAAGTGCATCCGGGAGGGCGCTGAGCACCTCGAGTCTCGTCACAGAGAGCATGCAGAAAGCAAGCGCAGACAGAGGAAGGAGCGTGTGGCAAACCAGGCCACCCTTACCTTCAACCACCGTCTGCCCCACCAGTGACAGAGGCCCCAAGTTTCCACATGATTTGCTCCTGATTTTTAGGAGCAACTGGTGGAGAACGGAGTATCTTAGAAATCGGAATTCTCCACATTTAGGGCCCAAGTTTCCACAAGAAAAAAAACGGGCGCCTAAAAAAATCCTCGGTATTCTCCACCTACTTACTGGTCCTCTGGCCCTCGGCGCAGTCAGCACGAGCTGTGGGGAGGCGGAGCCAGGTCCCGGCGCTGAAAACAGTGCCGGGACCTCTGCACATGCGCGCTACAGTCGGCACGCAAGTGCAGTAGCTCCAGGCGCCGAACTGTGTGGGAGGGGCCCGAAGCACGCAGCCCCTAGCCCTGGCCCAATGGCCTCACTGGGGCTGCGTGAATAAGGCTCCTCCCACGGCCAGCTCCTGCTCCCCCCGCCCCCCCCCCCCGACAAGACCCGACACCCGCTCCCCCCACCCCCCGCACCGACTGACCCGACCCGACCTGCGCTCCTTTTCCCCGACCCAACCCGCCCCCCACTGGACCCGACTCCCGACTCCCGGACTGGATCCGATCCGACCTGACCTCTCCCCCCCGCCCCCGCTCTCTCTCTCCCCCCTCCGCGCGCTCTCTCCTCCCTCCCTCCCTCCCTCTCTCTCTCACCCTCCCTCACCTCTCTCTCCCTCCCTCCCCCCCCTCTCTCTCCCTCCCTCCCCCCCTCTCTCTCCCTCCCTCCCCCCTCTCTCTCCCTCCCCCCCTCTCTCTCCCTCCCTTCCCCCCCTCTCTCTCCCTCCCTCCCCCCCCTCTCTCTCCCTCCTTCCCCCCCCCTCTCTCTCCCTCCTACCCCCCCCTCTCCCTCCCCCCTCCCTCTCTCTCTCTCCCTCCCTCACCTCTCTCTCCCTGCCTCCCCCCCCTCTCTCTCCCTCCCCCCCTCTCTCTCCCTCCCTCCCCCCGACTCACTCTCTCTACCTCCTCCCCCCCTCTCTCTCCCTCCCTCCCCCCCCTCTCTCTCCCTCCCTCCCCCCCCTCTCTCTCCCTCCCTCCCCCCCTCTCTCTCCCTCCCTCCCCCCCTCTCTCTCCCTCCCTCCCCCCGACTCTCTCTCTCTCCCTCCCCCCTCCCTCTCTCTCTCTCCCCCTCCCGCTCAGCGGCACGAACGGCTGCAGAATTCTCCCTGGCTGAAGCACTTTCACACAGGTATGAAGATGGTTTATTTAATCTTTTCGTGGCTTATAAATGTTTATTCAGGTTGGATTTATTTGTATATTTGTAGAAGTATAAATAAGGATTTATTGTCGAATTTAATGAGTTCCCTTCCCCCCCACCTCGTTCTGGACGCCTAATTTGTAACCTGCGCCTGATTTTTTAATGTGTAGAACAGGTTTTTTCAGTTCCACAAAAATCTTCACTGATCTTTATGTGTCTCTCCCTTCGCCCATGAGTGCACGTGTATGCGAGAGTCTGTGTGTGTATGTGTCTCGGTATCTGTGTGGGTATGTGTGTGTGTATCTCTCTCTCTATATGTGTGTGTGTCTGTGTGTATGTGTGTGTCTCTCTCTCTATATGTGTGTGTGTCTGTGTGTGTGTGTGTCTCTCTCTCTGTCTCTGTATATGTGTGTGTGTGTGTGTGTCTCTGTATATGTGTGTGTGTCTCTCTCTGTCTCTGTAAATGTGTGTGTGTCTCTGTATAAGTGTGTGTGTCTCTCTCTTTCTCTGTATATGTGTGTGTGTCTCTCTCTGTCTCTGTATATGTGTGTGTGTCTCTCTCTGTATATGTGTGTGTGTCTCTCTCTGTCTCTGTATATGTGTGTGTGTCTCTCTCTGTATATGTGTGTGTGTCTCTCTGTGGAAGCGAGAGGGAGAATCTGTGTCTCTGACTGTCTCTGTATGTGTCTCTCCCTTTGCCCGTGAGTGCCTGTGTGTGCGAGAGTCTGCGTGTGTCTCGGTATCTCTATCAGTGTGTGTGCCTATGTCTGTCTCTCTCTCTCTCTCTGCCTTTGTCTGTCTCTCTCTCTCTCTCTCTCTTTAAGATTATTAATATTTAATTAATGGCTTTGGCTCCTGATGCAGACCCGGGAGGCTGGGGATTGACTGGATTATTTCTGAGTGGCAGTCGGTGAGATGAGGCTGAGGGACTGGGACCTGGGTGGCTGGGATAGTGAGGGTGCAGTCCAAGCTGGGAGCAAGGAGAGAGTCCTGGGGGGTGGGTGAGTGTCTCAGGCCAGAGAGGCCGCAGGTCCCAGTCAAAGTTGGGACTGATGCAGTGTTGCACGAGTTTCCATTGAGATTTAAACCCTCTGGGTGGAGTTTTTCTGTCATGTATTCAACCAGCATTGTAACCCATGTATAATCTGACCTAAGTTGTACACTGTGAGAACAATGACCACCAAGTGGGAGACACTCCTAACCTGGACCTTCAGGTACAAAACGGGAAGCTCCACCCACCTTCATCACTTGAGTGCTCAGGAATAAAGGACAGGTCACAGACTGACCTTCTCTCAAGCATGGGCCTCGTGTGCATTTATACTATATAGTAAGGACCTATCAATGGCGACGAGAAACTGGGATTTAAACCACGCGAGCTTGGCCACTAGCAGAACAGACGAGAGGTACTGTGTTAAGGAATGGTTGGGACGGAGATTTTACATTGTTAAAGCAGCACACAGTTCTCCAGGCAGACAAGGGCAGTCGGGCATGCCCCAACATGTAGTCGAACCCAGAGGGGGAGTTCGACAGAGACAATGGCAAGCTGAACGGCAATTCACGCCATTGCAAGAGACAATGCGGCCAGTAATGGGGCCATCAACACCTGTTAATGGTGCATTCAAGGACAGTCACAGGGGCAGTCAGGGACGATCGACTGGCAAGGGACCTTTTATTTCCAACAACAGCTCATGCTGGAGGCGTGGAGGCACACACTCAGCCGGAGTTTGCAGAGATGAGCAAAATACCTGCAGAAATTGCAGAAATTAACGCTGGGGGAAATCGCTGGAAGCTGAAGTTCAGCGAGTTCATGTGGAGCACGTATACAGTTCATACACCAGGATGACACCGATAATAATAAAAGTTCTCCTCAATGGCATCCCAGTATCGATGGAGCTAGACACGGGGGCCAGCCAGTCCCTGATGGGTATCAAACAGTTTGAAAAGTTGTGGGCGTCCAAGGCCAGGGGGCCAAAATTATCGCCGATTGATGCACAGCTACGGACTTACACAAAGCAGATCATTCCGGTGCTAGGCAGCGCCACTGTAGTCATGACCCACAAAGATTCGGAGAACAGGTTGCCACTCTGGATTGTCCCAGGGGACGGTCCCGCACTACTGGGGAGGAGTTGGCTTGCTGTCATGAACTGGAAATGGGGCGATGTCAATGCAATTTCCTCTGTGGAGCGAGTATCATGCTCACAGATCCTGGACAAATTTGACTCATTATTTCAACCCGGCATTGACACTTTCATGGGGGCCAAGGTAGTGATTCACATGAACCCAGACACCAGGCCAGTGCACCACAAGGCCAGAGCGGTGCCGTACGTGATGCGGGAAAAGATAGAAGGCGAATTGGACCGCCTGCTGAGGGAAGGCATCATCTCGCCAGTCGAATTCAGTGACTGGGCGAGCCCGATTGTGCCGGTGCTCAAGGCGGATGGGTCGGTCAGGATATGTGGCGATTACAAGGCCACCATCAATCGGGTGTCACTCCAAGACCAGTACCCGCTACCGAGAGCGGAGGACCTCTTTGCGACGCTATCCGGTGGCAAACTTTTTTCAAAATTGGACCTGACCTCAGCTTACATGACCCAGGAGCTGGCGAGTGAGTCGAAGAAGCTGACCACCATCACGACACACAAGGGGTTGTTTGAGTACAACAGATGTCCGTTCGGGATTCGCTCGGCTGCCGCGATCTTCCAACGAAATATGGAAAGCCTCCTCAAGTCGATTCCAGGGACGGTGGTTTTTCAGGACGACATCCTCATCACGGGTTACGATACTAAAGAACACCTCCGCAACCTGGAGGAGGTGCTACGCAGACTGTACCAGGTAGGTCTGCAACTGAAAAAGGCGAAGTGCGTCGTCCTAGCTCCAGAGGTAGAATTCCTGGGGATGAGGGTAGCAGCAGACGGGATCAGCCCTACTGCGTCCAAGACGGAAGCGATCCAGAGAGCACCCAGACCTTGTAACACGACGGAGCTGCGTTCGTTCCTGGGGCTCCTGAACTATTTTGGTAACTTTCTTCCCAAATTGAGCACGCTGCAAGAGCCGCTACACATGCTCCTACGCAAAGGTGGCGAATGGGTCTGGGGGGACAGCCAGGAAAGGGCTTTTAATAGAGCACGCAATTTGTTATGTTCCAACACTCTGTTAACACTATACGACCCATGTAAGAAACTTGTGTTAACGTGCGATGCGTCATCCTATGGTGTTGGGTGTGTGTTGCAGCATGTCAATGTCAAGGGTCAGTTACAGCCGGTAGCTTATGCCTCCAGAAGTCTGTCCCAGGCAGAAAGGGGTTACGGGATGGTAGAAAAGGAGGCGCTCGCATGTGTATGTGCGGTAAAGAAAATGCACCAGTACCTGTTTGGCAGGAAATTTGAGCTGGAGACAGATCACAAACCCCTAACGTCCATTTTGGCCGACAACAAGGCCATAAATGCAAACGCATCGGCCTGCATACAGAGGTGGGCACTCACGTTAGCCGCCTATGACTATACAATTCGGCACAGACCGGGCACCGAAAACTGCGCCGATGCACTCAGCAGGCTCCCACTAGCCACCACTGAGGGGGCTACCGAGCATGGTGCTGAGATGGTCATGGCTGTTGAAGCTTTCGGAAGCGAAGGCTCACCTGTGACAGCCTCTCAGATTAAAGTCTGGACAAATAGAGACCCGCTATTGTCTCTAGTCAAGAAATGTGTCCTGAATGGGGACTGGGCAGCCAATGGACTGAGGAATTTAAACCATTTCACAGGCGCAAGGATGAACTCTCGATTCAGGCCGATTGCCTACTGTGGGGAAACCGCGTAGTCATGCCCCAGATGGGCTTGAGAGGTGTTCATCAGAGAACTCCACAATGAGCACCCGGGCATTGTCACGATGAAGGCAATTGCCAGGTCACACGTTTGGTGGCTAGGGATAGACGCAGATCTGGAACTTTGGGTTTGCAGCTGGGCAATGAGCCCAGGGAAGCCCCCCTTATCCCGTCGCCACGGCCCGTCAAGCCTTGGTCACGCATCCATGTGGACTACGCAGGTCCTTTCATGGGGAAAATGTTTTTGGTTGTAGTAGACGCCTACTCCAAATGGATCGAGTGTGACATTTTAAATTCAAGCACATCCTCTGCCACGGTCGAAAGTCTACGGGCAATGTTCGCTGCCCACAGTCTACCGGACATCTTGGTCAGCGACAATGGCCCGTGCTTCACAAGCACTGAATTCCAGGACTTCATGGCAGGCAATGGAATTAACCATGTCAGAACGGCACCGTTCAAGCCGGCCTCAAACGGCCAGGCAGAACGAGCAGTGCAGATAATCAAACAGGGGATGCTCAGAATCCAACGGGGTTCCATACAAAGACGCTTATCACGCCTCCTGTTGGCCTATAGATCCCGACCACACTCGCTCACAGGGGGTCCACCCGCAGAGCTGCTATTGAAAAGGACGCTCACAATGACATGCAGGCCGTGATCCTTACCAACGGATCCATTACAGACCCAATTCACGTCTGGACCGGGGTCAAACAGGGCTGCGTTATCGCTCCAACCCTCTTCTCAATCTTCCTCACTGCCATGCTCCACCTCACAATACACAAGCTCCCCGCTGGAGTGGAATTAAACTACAGAACCAGTGGGAAGCTGTTTAACCTGCACCGCCTCCAGGCCAGGTCCAGGATCACTCCAACCTCTGGCATTGAGCTGTAGTATGCGGGCGATGCTTGCATCTGTTCACATTCAGAGACTGAACTCCAGGATATAGTCAATGTATTCACTGAGGCATATGAAAGCATGGGCCTTACGCTTAACATCCGTAAGACAAAGGTCCTTCACCAGCCTGTCATCGCTGCACAGCACTGCCCTCCAATCATCAAGATCCACGGCGCGGCCCTGGACAACGTGGACCATTTCCCATACCTCGGGAGCCTCTTATCAACAAAGGCAGACATTGATGCGGAGATTCTGCATCGCCTCCAGTGCGCCAGTGCAACCCTCGACCGCCTGCGGAACAGAGTGTTTGAAGACCAGGCCCTCAAATCTACCACCAAACTCATGGTCTACAGGGCTGTAGTAATACCCGCCCTCTTGTATGGGTCTGAGACATGGACGATGTACAGAAGGCACCTCAAGTCGCTGGAGATATACCACCAACGATGTCTCCACAAGATCCTGCAAATCTCCTGGGAGGACTGGCGCACCAACATCAGTGTCCACGACCAGGCTAACATCCCCAGTATTGAAGCACTGACCACACTCGATCAGCTTCGCTGGGCAGGCCACATAGTTCACATGCCAGATACGAGACTCCCTAAACAAATGCTTTATACGAAGCTCCTTCATGGTAAACGAGCCAAAGGAGGACAGCGGAAATGTTATAATGACGCCCTCAAAGCCTCCCTGGTAAAGTGCGACATCACCACTGACACCTGGGAGACCCTGGCCGCAGACCGACGAGGTGGAGAAAGTCCATCCGGGAGGGTGTTGAGCTCTTCGAGTCTCGACGCAAGGAGCATGAAGAAGCCAGGCGCAGGCAGCGGAAGGAGCGCGCGTCAAACCAGCCTCACCCACCCCTTCCCCTGACCAATGTCTGTCCCACCTGTAACAGGGTCTGTGGCTCTCGTATCGGACTGTTCAGCCATCAAAGAACTCACTTTGGGAGTGGAAGCAAGTCTTCCTCGATTCCGAAGGACTGCCTATGAGTCCCTGTCACAGGTGGGACAGATAGTCGTTGAGGGAAGGGGAGGGTGGGACTGGTTTGCCGCACGCTCCTTCCGCTGCCTGCACTTGATTTCCGCATGCTCTGACGACGAGACTCGAGGTGCTCAGCGCCCTCCCCGATGCACTTCCTCCACTTAGTGGCATTGAAGGTTGGCATGCAGGTACAGCAGGCGGTGAAGAAGGCAAATGGTATGTTGGCCTTCATAGCGAGAGGATTTGAGTACAGGAGCAGGTAGGTCTCACTGGAGTTGTACAGGGCCTTAGTGAGGCCTCACCTGGAATATTGTGCTCAGTTACAGTCTCCTAATCTGAGGAAGGACATAGAAACATAGAAAATAGATGCAGGAGTAGGCCATTCGGCCCTTCGAGCCTGCACCGCCATTCAATAAGATCATGGCTGAACAAGCAACTTCAGTACCCCATTCCTGCTTTCTCGCCATACCCCTTGATCGCCCTAGTAGTAAGGACTACATCTAACTCCTTTTTGAATATATTTAGTCAATTGGCCTCAACAACTTCCTGCGGCAGGGAATTCCACAGGTTCACCACTCTCTGGGTGAAGAAGTTTCTCCTCATCTCAGTCTAAGGATAAGGGCGAAGCCATTTAGGACTGTGACCCCTGGTTCTGGAATTCCCCAACATTGGGAACATTCTTCCTGCACCTAACCTGTCTAAACCCGTCAGAATTTTAAACGTTTCTATGAGGTCCCCTCTCGTTCTTCTGAACTCCAGTGAATACAAGCCCAGTTGATCCAGTCTTTCTTGATATGTCAGTCCTGCCATCCCAGGAATCAGTCTGGTGAATCTTCGCTGCACTCCCTCAATAGCAAGAATGTCCTTCCTCAAGTTAGGAGACCAAAGCTGTACACAATACTCCAAGTGTGGCCTCACCAAGGCTCTGTACAACTGTAGCAACACCTCCCTGCCCCTGTACTCAAATCCCCTCGCTATGAAGGCCAACATGCCATTTACTTTCTTAACCGCCTGCTGTACCTGCATGCCAACCTTCAATGACTGATGTACCATGACACCTCGTTGCACCTCCCCTTTTCCTAATCTGTCACCATTCAGATAATAATCTGTCTCTGTTTTTACCAGCAAAGTGGATAACCTCACATTTATCCACATTATACTTCATCTGCCATGCTTTTTCCCACTCACCTAACCTATCCAAGTCAATCTGCAGCCTCATAGCATCCTCCTCGCAGCTCACACTGCCACCCAACTTCGTGTCATCCGCAAATTTGGAGATACTACATTTAATCCCCTCGTCTAAATCATTAATGTACAATGTAAACAGCTGGGGCCCCAGCATAGAACCTTGCAGTACCCCACTAGTCACTGCCTGCCATTCTGAAAAGTACCCATTTACTCCTACTCTTTGCTTCCTGTCTGACAACCAGTTCTCAATCCACATCAGCACACTACCCCCTTTCCCATGTGCTTTAACTTTGCACATTTATCTCTTGTGTGGGATGTTCTTGGTTTTGAGGGAGTGCAGCAAAGGTTCACCAGACTGATTCCCAGGATAGCGGGACTGACATATGAGGAGAGACTAGATCAACTGGGCCTTTATACACTGGAGTTTAGAAGGATGAGAGGGGATCTCATAGAAAATTACAAGATTCTGACGGGACTGGACAGGTTAGATGCGGGAAGAATGTTCTCGATGATGGGGAAGTCCAGAACCAGGGGTACAGTCTTAGGATAAGGGGTAGGCCATTTAGTACTGAGCTGAGGAGAAACTTCTTCACTCAGAGAGTTGTTAACCTGTGGAATTCCCTGCCGCAGAGAGTTGTTGATGCCAGTTCATTGGATATATTCAAGAGGGAGTTAGATATGGCCCTTGCGGTTAAAGGGATCAAGGGGTATGGAGAGAAAGCAGGAAAGGGGTACCGAGGTGAATGATCAGCCGTGATCTTATTGAATGGTGGTGCAGGCTCGAAGGGCCTAATGGCCTACTCCTGCACCTATTTTCTATGTTTCTCTGTTAGGGTGGTCTTTGGCCAGTGACTCCCAGGTGCCGGTGGGGATGTTACACTTTATCACGGAGGCTTTGAGGGTGGTCCCTGTAATGTTTCCTCTGCCTACCTGGGTCTCGCTTGCCCTGAAGGAGTTCCGAGTAGAGCGTTTGCTTTGGGAGTTCGGTGTCTGGCATGCGGACAATGTGGCCCTGCCCAACGGAGCTGGTCGAGTGTGGTTAGTGCTTCGATGCTGGGGATGTTGGCCCGAACGAGGACGCTAATGTTGGTGCGTCTGTCCTCCCAGGGGATTTGCAGGATCTTGTGGAGACATCGGTGGTGGTATTTATCCAACGATTTGAGTAAATTCAAGGAGAGATCAATAGATATTTGAGCACTGAGGAAATCGAGGGACATGGGGAACGGGCAGGGAAGTGGAATTGAGGTAGAAGATCAGCCATGATCTTATCGAATGGCGGAGCAGGCTCAAGGAGCCATATGACCGACTCCTGCTCCTAATTCTTGTGTTCTTGTGTGTCAACATCCTCGACTGGAACTGGTGGACAACCAGCGCCCTCTGCTGGAACTACATAGAATTACAACAACAACATTTCTGTCTTGCTGATAGCTGCGTCACTTTTTCCGACTGCCATTACGTTGTCCCTAATCAGTACAGCGACTTCACCTGCCCTTTCCCCCCTCTTTATCGTTTCTAAATATGTTATACAATGCAGTCATAGAATCATAGTGAAGTTTCCAGCCTGCAAGGAGGGCATTTCATGGAGGCTTCCATAGAAACATATAAAATTCTGACGGGATTGGACAGTTCAGATGCAGGAAGAATGTTCTTGATGACGGGGAAGTCCAGAACCAGGGGACACAGTCTAAGGATAAGGGGCAAGCCATTTAGGACCGAGACGAGAAGAAACTTCTTCACTGAGAGAATTGTGAACCTGTGGAATTCTCCACCGCAGAGAGTTGTTGAGGCCAATTCGTTGGATATATTCAAAAGGGAATTAGATGTGGCCCTTACGGCTAAATGGATCAAGGGGTATGGAGAGAAAGTAGGAAAGGGGTCCTGAAGTTGTATGATCAGCCATAATCATATTGAATGGTGGTGCAGGCTCGAAGGGCCGAATAGCCAACTCCTGCACCTATTTTCTATGTTTCTGTTTCCGAAGGCTGCACTGGAGGCGGTGCTGGACTTTGCCGTCAATGTCTGCTCTTGTTGATAAGAGGCTCCCGAGGTCTGGGAAATGGTCCGCGTTGTCCAGGGCCGCGCATTGTGTGGGCTCACCAGCTGGTGGCGGTGGCGCTGTTTGTGGAGGACTCCCTGTGGACCTGCAGTGCGGGAGCCCACCAGCCGGTGGCGGTGTTTGTGGAGGACTCCATGGACCTGCAATGCGGGGGCCCACCAGCCGGTGGCGGTGTTTGTGGAGGACTCCATGTACCTGCAATGCGGGGGCCCACCAGCCGGTGGCGGTGTTTGTGGAGGACTCCATGGTCATGCAATGTGGAGCCCCACCAGCTGGTGGCGGTGTTTTTGGAGGACTCCATGTGGACCTGCAGTGCGGGGGCCCACCAGGGGGTGACGATGTCGCTGGTGGACTCCATGGACCTGCAGTGCGGGGGCGCACCAGCCAGTGGCGGTGTTTTTGGAGGACTCCATGGACCTGCAGTGCCGGCGCCCACCAGAAGGTGGCGATGTTTGTGGAGGACTCCATGGACCTGCAGTGCGGGAGCCCACCAGCCGGTGGCGGTGTTTGTGGAGGACTCCATGGACCTGCAATGTGGGAGTCCCCAGAAGGTGGCGGTGCATTTGGAGGACTCCATGGACCTGCAATGTTGGAGCCCACCAGCGGGTGGCGGTGTCGGTGTGTGTCTGTAACTGTGTGTGTGTGTGAGAGAGAGAATGTTTCTGTCTCTATCTGCCCTCCCATGCCCCTGTGTGTGTGTGTCTCTGTGTGTATGTGACTCTCTGCCTATGTCTGTGTGTGTCTGCCTCAGCCTTCGGTCGCTTGAGAGTGTTTGAAGACCGGGACTTCAAATCTGGCACCAAGCTTATGGTGTACAGGGCTGTAGTAATACCCGCCCTGCTGTATGGCTCAGAGATATGGACTATATAAAGCAGACATCTCAAAACACTGGAGAAATACCACCAACGCAGACTCCGCACCAACATTAGTGTTCTCGCTCAGGCCAACATCCCCAGCATCGAAGCATTGACCACACTCGACCAGCTCCGCTGGGCAGGCCACATCAACCACATGCCCGACACGAGACTCACAAAACAAGCGCTCTACTCGGAGCTTCGACATGGCATGCGAGCCAAAGGTGGGCAGAGGAAATATTACAGGGACACCCTCAAAGCCTCCCTGATAAAGTGCAACATCCCCACCGACACCTGGGAGACCCTGGCCAAAGACCAGTCCGTCCTAAGTGGAGGAAGTGCATCCGGGAGGGCACTGAGCACCTCGAGTCTCGTCACCGAGAGCATGCAGAAAGCAAGCGCAGACAGAGGAAGGAGCGTGTGGCAAACCAGGCTACCCTTACCTTCAACCACCGTCTGCCCCACCAGTGACAGAGGCCCCAAGTTTCCACATGATTTGCTCCTGATTTTTAGGAGCAACTGGTGGAGAACGGAGTATCTTAGAAATCGGAATTCTCTCTCTGTATATGTGTGAGTGTTTGTGTGGCATTCTCTCTGTATATGTGTGTTTCTCTGTGTGTGTCTCTCTCTCTCTCTATATATGTGTGTGTGTCTGTGTGTGTGTGTCTCTCTCTCTCTCTGTCTCTGTATATGTGTGTGTGTCTCTCTCTTTCTCTGTATATGTGTGTGTCTCTCTCTGTATATGTGTGTGTGTCTCTCTCTGTATATGTGTGTGTGTCTTTCTGTGTAAGCGAGAGAGAGAATATGTGTCTCTGACTGTCTCTGTATGTGTCTCTCCCTTTGCCTGTGAGTGCACGTGTGTGTGAGAGTCTGTGTCGAGGAAATTTTAGCTTAAATTAACTCAGGCGGAGACTTTCAGAGTCGTGCTTCGAGAGAATTTTATTTAAAAAAGAGAGATATCTCGGAGAGCCTGCTTGGACTGTACCAAGGCAGAAAACTCTCCTGTACAAGCAAATTGTCGCTATCTTTATACAGAAATAGAATACAGAAATAGAAAAGGAATCTTATTCATTAGTTCCGTGAGTACAAAGGTCGTCTCGGGAAACACACACTCTATCTGTCCTGGCATAGTTTCTCCCTGTTCACAGTCTGATATGCAGAATATCAGGAGACTCCCTTTTAATACCAGATAGTCATTTAATTACATTTCTAAGTTTCAAGGCTAAAAAGTGTGGGTGTTGTTCTAGTCCTATTATTTCTTCAAATATAGCAAAAACAGAATTTAACCCTTCCCTTTACCATAAGCCACAGATTCATAGATTCTTTCTTCCACAATTCCCTCCTTGTTGATCTTTTTTTTAAATTTTCAGATCAACACAATTTCCTGTATTCTCTTCTTGCTCAACAGGGGGTTCATACCCTTCAGGATAGGGTCGCATTTTGAGATATTCGTCTTCATCAACCTTTTCCTCTAAGCGACTTAACCTTCCTTTCATGCACACACTTTTCTTTCTATTTCGGAGAGCAGGCCTATTACTTGACTAATTACATTTTTTAATTTTATCCACATTCCGCAAAGGATTATCAATAATACAAGCATAACCACACCTACGATTACTATGGGATGTATAGCAAGCTTCAGTACTGCTGTAGCTTTTGGGGACCATCTGGTAAACACATCCCACCAGTGGTGTACTGTCAAAGAGGTGACTTCGTCTGCGATTCTCACTAGCTGCCCCTTCTTGTAACTCATTTCAACTCTAAATTGGTGGATGTCTCTGCCTTGCTTTGACAGAGCTTCCTCAATTTTCTTGTCATTCCGAATCAAATTGTGCAGTCTGGTCAAATTAATTACAGGGGGTAAGGGTTCAATCTTGTGCATAGACAGATATTTTTCTACATTTTGCCATTGCCCAAAGGTATAAGTTCTTTTTACTTCAGGGTCATACAGGGTGTAGACTCTTCTCACGCATTTATTAATGGGGGGTTTATACAAAATTCCATCCCGATAGACAGGTTTATTTCCTGTCACACAGACCTCATTCTGTCCTATTTCCGTCATATCATTGTCATTTGTTAGCTTTAATTCCCATTTACATACTCCAATGGAGTGCTGCAGTGAGCATGGTTCGTGTATGGCGGTCTGATAGGGACATACCATTCCGAATGGCCACCTAACACATCCCCTCTGGTGATATGTCATATTCTTCTCATCGACCCAATCTCCTTTAAATTCTGGGTACCAGAAGTTCTGTCCAAACAGCTGGGGCATTACTTGGAACTGACACCAAATTTATTTTCGTGTCTTACTTACTATGTCTCCAGTAACGTTACATCCTTTTGAATTACAACTGGTATATCTTTTTTGAGGGTTAATGGTTAAATTAAGAAGCTTATCCCTTTTGTTAATTTCCAACAACCTTTCCCATGTGTTAGCATGGAAGGATAATATTTTCCTTTCTAACTCGGCTCTTAATAGCTGTCTGATCACTTCTTTAAACAGGCAATGGGTGTACTTGTTTACTCCCTGTTGTTCTTTCATTAGGTTCTCTATTTCTTTCTCTATCCTTTCATTCTGTTCCCAGGTCATTTCATTTATGACGTAACCTGATATCTGTAATTGCTGTAATCCTTCATCCCAGGCATTTCTGATCTTTATATCTTCCCCTACCAGTCCTCCGACGGCCTGGATTTTATTTTGTAGGGTCTCGATATCCATGGAGTTCAATGCTCCTATTCCTGCTCCCACTCCACCTAACACAGTCTCTAATACACCCCGTTTCTTTCTTTGGGGTCTTTCTTTTTCAAAAGATACCTTAACACTGGTTGTGTGGCAACCATCTTCTTTCTTTGGGGGATATTTAATTCATATTGTTAGATTTAATACACCTGGGGATCTTACCACTGGGATGCAAGTATTCAGTGTCTTTTTTAGATGTCCCGGGTCTCGGTCTTCTGGGTGGCCGGATTCTTTTACTGACCATTTTACCACAAATGGGTCTCCTCCATTCACCGGGGTGTTATTCATGCACAACATCCGCTGCCCTTCTACCATACTTGTATATGAATAACGGAGGAAGTCTTTTCTCTCGTCTGGCCCTCCTATGTACCCCCATCTCTTGTTTTTCCCTGTGCTCCGGGTACACTTCATCCACACATCGGCCTGGTATTCTATGAACAACTGATACCCTTTCCCCAATATAAACTGGAATTCCCCTCTTTCTTCCTTCATTCCACATGCCTCACATCGTGCTGTAAAATTCCCTACTTTACAACTTTGGCCTGCTGGGCATATAAAATTGCCTTGCTGCCTTGCACTATTACTTCTTTCCCATACCATATCTCCCTTCCATACTTTTCCTCCTTCAAGTAATTCTTCTTCCTGTCTGACTCTCCTTACTCCTAAAATGACTTTTAAGTCCAAAATACACAATGAGTGATCACAAAATAAGAGCAGGTACAGTTCTTTAGCGAGAAGATGGCTGTTTTCTTAGTCAGGCGACCGTAGTACGTCCTGGTTCAATGCCTTTTCTTTCGGCTGTAATTCGTCGGGGAAATAATATTTACAGCGGGTTGCATGCACCCAATTTGGATGCTTTTCCAACTTCAGCGCAGTTCGTGTTGTGAGAATTATCTGATATGGTCCTTTCCACCTAGGAGAAAAGGATTCTTTGTTTAATGTTTTTACCAACACTTGGTCTCCAGGCCTGAAAGGTGCATATTTCCTTCCGACAGGGGCACCTGTGTCTGCTTTATTTGTTCATGCAGAGTCCTTGCTATTTCACACATGGCCTGAGCATACTTTAGTGATTTTTCATCATTCCAAATTAATGCTATTTTTTCAGCTGCCAGTGGTGGTTTTACGCCAGTAGGCATTGGTCTTCCCAATAAGGCTTCATGTGGTGTCAAATCAGTGTTTCGGTTTTTCTGGTTTCTCATTGTATACAATTTTTACCACTATTCGGGCATCGTCTCTCCTAGTGGCGTACACTTCTACCCATCTTGTGAACATGTCTATTATGACTAATAGGTACTTAAGACCTGATACTGGAGGCATGTGGACAAAATCAATTTGCAAATTTTCAAAGGGCATACTTGGCTGGGGTAGATGATCATATCCAGCAGGTGTTTTACTTCTGTTATTTTGTTGACAAATTTGGCATGTCCTAGCAACTTTCTCAATTACTACTGTTATTCCTGGTGCATACCACTGTGCATTAATAGCATGTATCATCCCTCCTTTGCCCATGTGAGCCTGACCGTGTGCTAGGTGTGACAGGGGTAAAAATAGAGATCTAGGGCAAACAGTTCGCCCATCATGGTGACACCAAATGTTGTTTTTGAGAAAACAACCCTGGTTTTCCCAAGTTCTTCCTGCATGGTAACTTGTTGTTGGGCTGTTTTAAGTTGTTGGATGTCAAGTACCTGTGGAGGGGAAACTGAGACTGCTTGAAGGCAGTCTGCCTGTGCCGAAGCGGCCTGTTTGGCTGCTTCATCAGCCCTCCTATTTCCTACTGATACTTCATCCTCACCGGTTGTGTGAGCTGCACATTTGATAACGGCTACCTTACTTGGCAACTGAATGGCGTCTAATAGATTAAGCACCAGTTGAGTGCTTAATATGCTTTCCACCAGAGGTGATAAAGTCTCTGTTTTTCCACAGTTGTCCAAAATCATGGACCACACCGAATGCATATCTAGAATCAGTATAGATATTAGCAGTATGGTCTTTAGCTATTATACAAGCTCTAGTGAGGGCAAACAATTCAGCAGCCTGAGCCGAGGTTCCGGGAGGCAGGGCGAATGCTTCAACAGTTTCGTGGGGATTTACAATAGCATAGCCTGCCAAAAACAAATCATCCGACGGCCTATGTGATGATCCATCCGTATAGAGAATAAGATCAGGATTGTCCATGGGCTCTGTGAGCAAATCGGGTCTTGGTAAGGTGGCTACTTCCACCGTTAACAGACAATCATGCTGATCTGGATCCTCTACTTCTTTAGTAGGAAGAAAGGTGGCTGGGTTCACTACCGGTGCACGTCGAAAGGTATAGTTAGGGTGTGACAGCAGTAATACTTCATAACCTGTTCTTCGAGACGCTGTAAAGTGTTGTGTGGCCGCTGAATTCAAAAGTAATAACACAGCATGGGCTGTAATGACAGTACATGGATGATCCAAAACAATAGATACCGACTTCTCCACCATGACCGCAGTAGCAGCTACAGCACGTAGACATGCTGGCATTCCCCTTACTACTGGAGGCAGCAAAACCGAATAATAAGCAACTGGTCTATTTCCCCCACCATGTTCTTGGGTTAGTACTGCTGTTGCAAATCCTTCTTTCTCATTCACATACATCTGAAAAGGTTTACCATAATTCGGAAGTCCCAATGCCGGAGCATTAGTAATGGCTTTCTTTAACTGTTTAAATGCCTCCTCTCTCTCTGGGGTCCACTCCACCTTGGGTGGGGCATCATTTAGGGCAGCTGATCTTAGGACCGCATCCCATTCTCGATAATTCTTTCTGGTCCTAGCTGCCTCTGCCCTTGAGATATGTGAAAACCCAGGTACTGGACTTGAGTCTGACAAAATTGTAACTTTTGTAACGACACTCGGTGCCCTCTTTCACATAGGTGCTGTAACAGTTTCAGGGAATCTTGCATGCACCTGTATCCGTGGCTAGAAGCCACAAACAAATCGTCCGCACACTGCAGCAGTACAGACTGGTCTGATAATGAACAGTCTTCAAGGTCACTTTTTACTGCTGCTGCATATACTGCGGGGCTTTCGGTGTATCCTTGGGGCAACCTGGTCCATGTGTACTGCTGCTTCTTGTGGGTGAAAGCAAACAGATACTGACTCTCTTGATTTAGTGGGATGGAGAAAAAAGCTGAACACAGGTCTATTACAGTAAAGACAGTTGCTGTTGGTGGTATAGCAGATAGTATAATGTTGGTGTCCGGTACCACAGGGGTGATAGGGACGACTATCTTATTAATAGCTCTCAGATCTTGCACAAATCTCCACTCATTCGGCCTATTAACCTTTGGTATGGGCAGTATCAATTGTACCCGATGGGGTACTGCAGAATGTACTTGCCCAACATGATTGTTATGTTTTGCCCAAAGTTCAGAAGATACTTGATTCAATGCCATTGTCAGCTTAGGGCTTGGTTGTTCCGGGGGTTGCTGTTTTTCAAAAGTGGAGGCCTGACTTTTACCTTTCCACTGGAGAATCCCCCTGTTGTGGGTGATAAAGTCTATCTGAACATTTTGCAGTTTTATTACTGCCCAAGGTTGATAGCCGTGTTGGTGTTTTTCTTTTTCTATTCCTACAATCATCGGACCCATATCTTTAGGTTTCGCTGGCGGTTTTACAGCCAAGGTCAGATGGGGTGTCGAGTTCGCTTCTCTAAACCGCTCTTGCTGTAAGGGTGTCAAATAGATGGCTACCCCCAATCCTTCTGGTCCAAAATAAATGCGGGGCGTAGCTTCTACTATTTCTTCTCTATTTAAAAAGGATTGTACCAAACACTGGTAAGTTTCAGCTTTTTGTCGAGTGTACCAGGCTGTACAGTGAAGCTGAACTGCCTCAAAGCTTGTCAAAATTATATACATCAATTCTTCAGTATTAGAGTCAATTTTAGCTTTTAAGTTTTGTATAACTTCATGTATCAAGGGGGATTAGAAGTTGCCATTTAATTACCAACAATAGAGGGCAGCCTTTTCTTTGTTATCTTCCCTTTTCTCTTCTTCAATCCCCTTAAAGAACTGATGGATTTTATTTTTCCATCTGCCTGCAAAATCTATCATCGATTCTTCTGCTTTCTGCAAGCAGCGGGTGACTTCCCCTATATCCCCATGCTTTTTAGCTCCCTTTAGTATGGCATCCTTGCCCCTGTGCTGCAACCAATATTCCCGGGACTCATTTCCTTCTTCCTCATTATCTTCCCGCCAATCTCCGTTTTCGCCGGCGGGGATAGGGAACATATCTTTTACCCCCTGCCAAGAGGACCCATATGCTGCCTGCAGTAATAATTTCACATCTCCGGGGAGGGGGTTATATATGGTACAGGTTTGCTCAAGCCAGTTGTGAAAAGCTACTGGCTTCTGAACAGGATTAGGGGCGGCTGATATCATATCCCGAGCTTCCCCCGGTGTCCAGGGCTTTAGGACAGCCGTTGTTCCGATCATTACACGGGGGGCCTGTAACGGGGGGGTAATGGTGGAATCGGCCTGTCTTACAGTTGCCCTGGTATTCATTCCTGGGGCAGGGGTTGTGCCATCATCCTCGACTCCTCCCCCCGCCCCCCCCGTCTCCATTCCCATCTTCTGGTGGGTCTTGTGGATGGACTCATCGCCCGGAGGCCTGATCCAGCTGAGCGGCCACTATTTCGATAATCTCCTGCCAATCATCTGGCTTGGTGGTTGGAAGACGGGGATATAAGCCGACAGGGGAAGCGGTCATAACCGGGGCACTCGGGGGGGCTGTAAGAAGGAGGGGGCTTTTCCTTACCCTCCTCCTCTTTCTTTTTATTTTTAGGGGGCTGGTGCCTCTTTGCCACCTCTGTCCATTTTTTAAAACAATTCTCCATATAGTCTTTATCCCAAGTGGCGTCCCCTGCCCCATTTTTGGTGGTCTGTCTCCATTCCTCAATTAAGGACAATTTAAAACTTCCTCCATATGGCCAATCCCCATCAGACCAACCGTACAAATCGCTACTAAACGTTACCGCGTATCTGTCGTCTCCTGTTTCTTTAACTACAGTGTCCGCCGGCGAGCCGGGCGGCACAATGGGATCTCCTACCTTCTCTCGTTGCTTTACTACCTTACGGATTCTTTTCTCAGTCTTAGGATGTACTTTCATTCTTTCAGTTGAGAGGTCGTCTTTCTTTCCTTTTCTAGGAGCTGGGCGCGAGCGCCCTGCTCGACTAGAGCCGTTTCCCATTCTTCCGGGTGCAACGTCTCGCGATCTTTTCTGAAATGAGAGTTAGGACAATCCTACAAAATATACAATAATTTACAAAGCGCTCACCGGTGTTCTCTTTTCCGCTCAGCTCGGGGTCTCCTTTTGCCTTTTTGTTATTTTAGCTTCTTTGTGGTAGCTACCTTAAATGCCTCACTCCCTCCAGGGGATCTCGGCGGCACTTTCCTCCTTCCAGCTAGGAAGGTCCTTAAAATTCCTCTTTTCTCTTTAAAAGTTAAATTTAGTTCTTTTCGATCTCGTTTTTTAGAGATCCTGCCGGACTACGCCAGAATCTGTCGAGGAAATATTTAGCTCAAATTAACTCAGGCGGAGACTTTCAGAGTCGTGCTTCGAGAGAATTTTATTTTAAAAAAGCGAGATATCTCGGAGAGCCTGCTTGGACCGTATCAAGGCAAAAACTCTGTCGTACAAGCAAATTGTCCCTATCTTTATACAGAAATAGAATACAGAAATAGAAAAGGAATCTTATTCATTAGTTCCGTGAGTACAAAGGTCGTCTCGGGAGGCACACACTCTATCTGTCCTGGCATAGTTTCTCCCTGTTCACAGTCTGATATGCAGAATATCAGGAGACTCCCTTTTAATACCAGATAGTCATTTAATTACATTTCTAAGTTTCAAGGCTAAAAAGTGTGGGTGTTGTTCTAGTCCTATTATTTCTTCAAATATAGCAAAAACAGAATTTAACCCTTCCCTTTACCGTAAGCCATAGATTCATAGATTCTTTCTTCCATAGTCTGCGTGTGTCTCGGTATCTCTATCAGTGTGTGTGCCTATGTCTGTCTCTCTCTCTCTCTCTCTGCCTTTGTCTGTCTCTCTCTCTCTCTCTCTCTTTAAGATTATTAATATTTAATTAATGGCTTTGGCTCCTGATGCAGACCCGGGAGGCTGGGGATTGACTGGATTATTTCTGAGTGGCAGTCGGTGAGATGAGGCTGAGGGACTGGGACCTGGGTGGCTGGGATAGTGAGGGTGCAGTCCAAGCTGGGAGCAAGGAGAGAGTCCTGGGGGGTGGGTGAGTGTCTCAGGCCAGAGAGGCCGCAGGTCCCGGTCAAAGTTAGGACTGATGTAGTGTTGCACGAGTTTCCATTGAGATTTAAACCCTCTGGGTGGAGATTTTCCACTGCGGAGATGCTGTTTAAAGGCAATCGTTTGAGAATGAATGCATTTTTAACACACAGCTGGGGTGAGGAATCTGGGTGGGAATTGTGCCTACATATTTATAAATTATCTCTTTTTAAGTGTGAGTCAGTGAGAATAATCTCCTCCAGCCTTGGCTCAATGGGCTGCACTCCCTCCGCTCTGACTCAAATGTTGCGAGTTCCAGTCCCACTCCAGAGACTTGAACACAGAAATCTAGGCCGACATTCCCAACGTTAGTACTGAGGGAGCGGCGCACTGTCGGAGGGGCGGTACTGAGGGAGTGCCGCACTGTCGGAGGGGCAGTACTGAGGGAGTGCCGCACTATCGGAGGGACAGTACTGAGGGAGCGCCGCACTGTCGGAGGAGCAGTACTGAGGGAACGCCGCACTGTCGGAGAGGCAGTACTGAGGGAGTGCCGCACTATCGGAGGGACAGTACTGAGGGAGCGCCGCACTGTCGGAGGAGCAGTACTGAGGGAACGCCGCACTGTCGGAGAGGCAGTACTGAGGGAGTGCCGCACTGTCGGAGGGGCAGTACTGAGGGAGTGCCGCACTATCGGAGGGACAGTACTGAGGGAGCGCCGCACTATCGGAGGGACAGTACTGAGGGAACGCCGCACTGTCGGAGGGGCAGTACTGAAGGAGTGCCACACTGTCAGAGGAGCGGTACTGAGGGAACGCCGCACTGTCGGAGGAGCAGTACTGAGGGAACGCCGCACTGTCGGAGAGGCAGTACTGAGGGAGTGCCGCACTGTCGGAGGGGCAGTACTGAGGGAGTGCCGCACTATCGGAGGGACAGTACTGAGGGAGCGCCGCACTATCGGAGGGAAAGTACTGAGGGAACGCCGCACTGTCGGAGGGGCAGTACTGAAGGAGTGCCACACTGTCAGAGGAGCGGTACTGAGGGAACGCCGCACTGTCGGAGGGGCAGTACTGAGGGAGCCCCGCACTGTCGGAGGGGCAGTACTGAGGGAACACCGCACTGTCGGAGGAGCGGTACTGAGGGAGCGCCGCACTGTCGGAGTGGCAGTACTGAAGGAGCGCCTCACTGTTGGAGGGGCAGTACTGAGGGAGTGCCGCACTGTCGGAGGGGCAGTACTGAGGGAGCCCCGCACTGTCGGAGGGGCAGTACTGAGGGAACACCGCACTGTCGGAGGAGCGGTACTGAGGGAGCGCCGCACTGTCGGAGTGGCAGTACTGAAGGAGCGCCTCACTGTTGGAGGGGCAGTACTGAGGGAGTGCCGCACTGTCGGAGGGGCAGTACTGAGGGAGCGCCGCACTGTCGGAGTGGCAGTACTGAGGGAGCGCCTCACTGTGGGAGGGGCAGTACTGAGGGAGTGCCGCACTGTCGTGGAGGGGCAGGACTGAGGGAGTGCCGCACTGTCGTGGAGGGGCAGGACTGAGGGAATGCCGCACTGTCGGAGGGGCAGTACTGAGGGAGCGCCGCACTATCAGATATTTTTAGTATAAGGGGTGTTGCACAGGCGTGGGGCAGACTGTTTGGGCTGGGTGCTCTTTGCCTTTCCGTCATTGTTCATGGCTTGGTATGTAACCTTTAGGCCTGCTGACCAAGGGGCGTGCGGCTCTTTGTCGGCCGGCGCAGACACGATGGGCCGGAATGGCCTCCTTCTGCCCTGTAAATTTCCATGTTTCTATGTTTCTATCTCTGTAACCTCCTCCAGCTCCTCCATCCCTCCCTAACCTCCTCCAGCCCCAAACCCCTCCCTATCTCTGTAACCTCCTCCAGCCCCAAACCCCTCCCTATCTCTGTAACCTCCTCCAGCTCCTCCATCCCTCCCTAACCTCCTCCAGCCCCAAACCCCTCCCTATCTCTGTAACCTCCTCCAGCCCCAAACCCCTCCCTATCTCTGTAACCTCCTACAGCCCCTACACCTCCCTATCTCTGTAAGCTCCTCCATCCCTCCCTAACCTCCTCCAGCTCCTCCATCCCTCCCTAACCTCCTCCAGCCCCAAACCCCTCCCTATCTCTGTAACCTCCTCCAGCCCCAAACCCCTCCCTATCTCTGTAACCTCCAGCCCCTACACCCCTCCCTATCTCTGTAACCTCCTCCAGCCCCAAACCCCTCCCTATCTCTGTAACCTCCTCCAGCCCCAAACCCCTCCCTATCTCTGTAACCCCCTCCAGCCCCTACACCCCTCCCTATCTCTGTAACCTCCAGCCCCTACACCCCTCCCTATCTCTGTAACCTCCTCCAGCCCCAAACCCCTCCCTATCTCTGTAACCCCCTCCAGCCCCTACACCCCTCCCCATCTCTGTAACCACCTCCAGCCCCTACACCCCTCCCTATCTCTGTAACCTCCTCCAGCCCCAAACCCTTCCCTATCTCTGTAACCCCTCCAGCACCAAACCCCTCCCGATCTCTGTAACCTCCTCCAGCCCCAAACCGCTCCCTATCTCTGTAACCTCCTCCAGCTCCTCCATCCCTCCCTAACCTCCTCCAGCCCCAAACCCCTCCCTATCTCTGTAACCTCCTCCAGCTCCTCCATCCCTCCCTAACCTCCTCCAGCCCCTACACCTCTCCCTATCTCTGTAACCTCCTCCCGCCCGGACACCCCTCCCTATCTCTGTAACCTCCTCCAGCCCCAAACCCCTCCCTATCTCTGTAACCCCCTCCAGCCCCGACACCCCTCCCTATCTCTGTAACCTCCTCCAGCCCCAAACCCCTCCCTATCTCTGTAACCCCCTCCAGCCCCTACACCCCTCCCTATCTCTGTAACCCCCTCCAGCCCCTACATCCCTCCCTATCTCTGCAACCCCCTCCAGCCCCAACACCCCTCTCTATCTCTGTAACCCCCTACAGCCCCTACACCTCTCCCTATCTCTGTAACCCCCTCCAGCCCCTACACCCCTCCCTATCTCTGTAACCTCCTCCAGCCCCTACACCCCTCCCTATCTCTGTAACCCCCTCCAGCCCCTACACGCCTCCCTATCTCTGTAACCCCCTCCAGCCCCGACACCCTTCCCTATCTCTGTAACCCCCTCCAGCCCCTACACCACTCCCTATCTCTGTAACCTCCAGCCCCTACACCCCTCCCTATCTCTGCAACCTCCAGCTCCTACACCCCTCCCTATCTCTGTAACCTCCTCCAGCCCCGACACCCCTCCCTATCTCTGTAACCCCCTCCAGCCCCGACACCCCTCTCTATCTCTGTAACCCCCTCCAGCCCCTACACCCCTCCCTCTCTCTGTAACCCCCTCCAGCCCCTATACCCCTCCCTATCTCTGTAACCCCCTCCAGCCCCTACACCCCTCCCTATCTCTGTAATCTCCTCCAGGCCCACAACCTACCCCGAGATCTCTGCACTCCTCTAATTCTGCCCTTGACCAGGGACACCCTCAAAGCCTCCCTGATATCGTGCAACATCCCATTCTATTAAGCTCCACCCCTTCCGTCCAGGCTTGCTAAATACATTATATTCTGATGCAATTTGATGCCAGTGGAGTGGGCTGATTCTCTGAGAGTTAGATCTTTACTTCAATGATCACAGATCGACTGCAGTAAGCGGGAAATAAACTCCGCCCCCCACCCCCCCCCAAGCTCTGGAATTCACTCCCTAAACCTCTCCTGTCTCTCTCTCTCTCGCTCTCCTCCTTTAAGACGCTCCTTAAAAGCGACCCCTTTGAGCAGGTTGTTAGACACCTGCGCCAATATCTCCACATGTGGCTCGGTGGGTGAGGATAGGGGGCACTTGGGGTTCCGGTTTGAAGTCAGGATTAGGGTTTGCTCTCAGGGTTGGGAGCAGACTTTGTGATTTGCATGTTAGGGTTAGGATAACGTTTGTGAATATGATTCTGACTACTCGATTAGAGTGGAGTTTAAAAGCTGGGATAAAGAGACCAGAACTGTAACCAGTACTCCAGATGTGGCCTCGACAGAGCCCTGTATAGTTGGAGTAACATTTCTTTGCTCTTATACTCCAATCCCTTTGTAACACAAGCTAACATACCATTTGCCTTTCTCATTGCTTGCTGTAACAAACGCTTGTGTTCGAAGATCAGGCCCTGAAATCTGACACCAAGCTCATGGTCTACAGGACTGTAGTGATACCCGCCCTCCTGTATGGCTCAGAGACGTGGACCATGTACAGCAGACATCTCAAATCGCTGGATAAATACCATCAACGATGCTCCACAAGATCCTACAAATCCCCTGGGAGGACAGATGTGCCAAGGTTAGCGTCCTCCTTCTGCCCTGTAAATTTCTATGTTTCTATGTTTCTATCTCTGTAACCTCCTCCAGCTCCTCCATCCCTCCCTAACCTCCTCCAGCCCCAAACCCCTCCCTATCTCTGTAACCTCCTTCAGCCCCTACACCCCTCCCTATCTCTGTAACCTCCTCCAGCCCCAAACCCCTCCCTATCTCTGTAACCTCCTCCAGATCCTCCATCCCTCCCTAACCTCCTCCAGCCCCGACACCCCTCCCTATCTCTGTAACCTCCTCCAGCCCCAAACCCCTCCCTATCTCTGTAACCTCCTCCAGCCCCTACACCTCTCCCTATCTTTGTAACTTCCTCCCGCCCGGACACCCCTCCCTATCTCTGTAACCTCCTCCAGCCCCAAACCCCTCCCTATCTCTGTAACCCCCTCCAGCCCCGACACCCCTCCCTATCTCTGTAACCTCCTCCAGCCCCAAACCCCTCCCTATCTCTGTAACCCCCTCCAGCCCCGACACCCCTCCCTATCTCTGTAACCTCCTCCAGCCCCAAACCCCTCCCTATCTCTGTAACCCCCTCCAGCCCCGACACCCCTCCCTATCTCTGTAACCTCCTCCAGCCCCAACCCCCCCCATCTCTGTAACCCCCTCCAGCCCCAACACCCCTCCCTATCTCTGTAACCCCCTCCAGCCCCGACACCCCTCCCTATCTCTGTAACCCCCTCCAGCCCCTACACCCCTCCCTAGCTCTGTAACCTCCTCCAGCCCCAAACCCCTCCCTATCTCTGCAACCTCCAGCCCCTACACCCCTCCCTATCTCTGTAACCTCCTCCAGGTCCTCCATCCCTCCCTAACCTCCTCCAGCCCCAAACCCCTCCCTATCTCTGTAACCTCCTCCAGCCCCAAACCGCTCCCTATCTCTGTAACCTCCAGCCCCAACACCCCTCCCTATCTCTGTAACCTCCTCCAGCCCCAAACCCCTCCCTATCTCTGTAACCTCCAGCCCCTATACCCCTCCCTATCTCTGTAACCTCCTCCAGGTCCTCCATCCCTCCCTAACCTCCTCCAGCCCCAAACCCCTCCCTATCTCTGTAACCTCCTCCAGCCCCAACACCCCTCCCTATCTCTGTAACCTCCTCCAGCCCCTACACCCCTCCCTATCTCTGTAACCTCCTCCAGCCACAACACCCCTCCCTATCTCTGCAACCTCCAGCCCCTACACCCCTCCCTATCTCTGTAACCTCCTCCAGGTCCTCCATCCCTCCCTAACCTCCTCCAGGCCCAAACCCCTCCCTATCTCTGTAACCTCCTCCAGCCCCAAACCCCTCCCTATCTCTGTAACCCCCTCCAGCCCCGACACCCCTCCCTATCTCTGTAACCTCCTCCAGCCCCAAACCCCCCCCTATCTCTGTAACCTCCTCCAGCCCCAACACCCCTCCCTATCTCTGTAACCCCCTCCAGCCCCTACACCCCTCCCTATCTCTGTAACCCCCTCCAGCCCCTACACCCCTCCCTATCTCTGTAACCTCCTCCAGCCCCTACGCCCCTTTATAGCTCTGTAACCCCCTCCAGCCCCTACACCCCTCCCTATCTCTGTAACCTCCTCCAGCCCCTACAGCCCTCCCTATCTCTGTAACCTCCTCCAGCCCCTACACCCCTCCCCATCTCTGTAACCTCCTCCAGCCCCAACACCCCTCCCTATCTCTGCAACCTCCAGCCCCTACACCCCTCCCTATCTCTGTAACCTCCTCCAGGTCCTCCATCCCTCCCTAACCTCCTCCAGCCCCAAACCCCTCCCTATCTCTGTAACCTCCTCCAGCCCTAAACCGCTCCCTATCTCTGTAACCTCCAGCCCCAACACCCCTCCCTATCTCTAACCTCCTCCAGCCCCAAACCCCTCCCTATCTCTGTAACCTCCAGCCCCTATACCCCTCCCTATCTCTGTAACCTCCTCCAGGTCCTCCATCCCTCCCTAACCTCCTCCAGCCCCAAACCCCTCCCTATCTCTGTAACCTCCTCCAGCCCCAACACCCCTCCCTATCTCTGTAACCTCCTCCAGCCCCTACACCCCTCCCTATCTCTGTAACCTCCTCCATCCCCTACACCCCTCCCCATCTCTGTAACCACCTCCAGCCCCTACACCCCTCCCTATCTCTGTAACCTCCTCCAGCCCCAAACCCCTCCCTATCTCTGTAACCCCCTCCAGCCCCAAACCCCTCCCTATCTCTGTAACCTCCTCCAGCCCCAAACCCCTCCCTATCTCTGTAACCACCTCCAGCTCCTCCATCCCTCCCTAACCTCCTCCAGCCCCAAACCCCTCCCTATCTCTGTAACCTCCTCCAGCTCCTCCATCCCTCCCTAACCTCCACCAGCCCCTACACCTCTCCCTATCTCTGTAACCTCCTCCCGCCCGGACACCCCTCCCTATCTCTGTAACCTCCTCCAGCCCCAAACCCCTCCCTATCTCTGGAACCCCCTCCAGCCCCGACACCCCTCCCTATCTCTGTAACCTCCTCCAGCCCCAAACCCCTCCCTATCTCTGTAACCCCCTCCAGCCCCTACATCCCTCCCTATCTCTGTAACCCCCTCCAGCCCCTACACCCCTCCCTATCTCTGTAACCTCCTCCAGCCCCTACACCCCTCCCTATCTCTGTAAACCCCTCCAGCCCCTACACCCCTCCCTATCTCTGTAACCTCCTCCAGCCCCTACACCCCTCCCTATCTCTGTAACCCCCTCCAGCCCCTACACCCCTCCCTATCTCTGTAACCCCCTCCAGCCCCTCCCCCCCTCCCTATCTCTGTAACCCCCTCCAGCCCCTACACCCCTCCCTATCTCTGTAATCTCCTCCAGGCCCACAACCTACCCCGAGATCTCTGTACTCCTCTAATTCTGCCCTTGACCAGGGACACCCTCAAAGCCTCCCTGATAAAGGGCAACATCCCATTCTATTAAGCTCCACCCCTTCCATGCAGGCTTGCTAAATACATTATATTCTGATGCAATTTGATGCCAGTGGAGTGGGCTGATTCTCTGAGAGTTAGATCTTTACTTCAATGATCACAGATCGACTGCAGTAAGCGGGAAAAAAACTCCGCCCCCCACCCCCCCCCAAGCTCTGGAATTCACTCCCTAAACCTCTCCTGTCTCTCTCTCTCTCTCGTTCTCCTCCTTTAAGACGCTCCTTAAAAGCGACCCCTTTGAGCAGGTTGTTGGACACCTGCGCCAATATCTCCACATGTGGCTCGGTGGGTGAGGATAGGGGGCACTTGGGGTTCCGGTTTGAAGTCAGGATTAGGGTTTACTCTCAGGGTTGGGAGCAGACTTTGTGATTTGCATGTTAGGGTTAGGATAACGTTTGTGAATATGATTCTGACTACTCGATTAGAGTGGAGTTTAAAAGCTGGGATAAAGAGCCCAGCACTGTAACCAGTACTCCAGATGTGGCCTCGACAGAGCCCTGTATAGTTGGAGTAACATTTCTTTGCTCTTATACTCCAATCCCTTTGTAACACAAGCTAACATACCATTTGCCTTTCTCATTGCTTGCTGTAACAAACGCTTGTGTTCGAAGATCAGGCCCTGAAATCTGACACCAAGCTCATGGTCTACAGGACTGTAGTGATACCCGCCCTCCTGTATGGCTCAGAGACGTGGACCATGTACAGCAGACATCTCAAATCGCTGGATAAATACCATCAACGATGTCTCCACAAGATCCTACAAATCCCCTGGGAGGACAGATGTGCCAAGGTTAGCGTCCTCGACCAGGCCAACATCCCCAGAATCGAAGCACTGACCACACTCGACCAGCTCCGCTGGGCAGGGCCACATTGTCCGCATGCCCGACATGTGACTCCCAAAACAAGCGCTCTACTCGGAGCTTCGACACGGCATGCGAGCCAAAGGTGGTCAGAGGAAACGTTACAGGGACACCCTCAAAGCCTCGCTGATAAAGTGCAACATCCCCACCGACACCTGGGAGCCCCTGGCCAAAGACCAGTCTGCCCTAAGTGGAGGAAGTGCATCCGGGAGGGCGCTGAGCACCTCGACTCTTGTCGCCGAGAGCATGCAGAAACCAAGTGCAGGCAGCGGAAGGAGCGTGCTGCAAACCAGTCCCACCCTCCCCTTCCCTCAACCACTGTCTGTCCCACCTGTGACAGGGACTGTGGTTCCCATATTGGACCGTTCAGTCACCTGAGAACTCACTGTTAGAGTGGAAGCAAGTCTTCCTCAATACTGAGGGACTGCCTATGATGATGGCTTGCTGTACCTGCATGTGAACTTTCTGTGATTGGTGTACAAGTACATCCAGGTCCCTCCGAACACCAATATTTTCCAATCTCTCACCATTCAACAAATATCTCACTCCCCCTCCTGGTGTCTCCCTGTATTACAGCTCATTCCGAAATCCATTGAGACAGAGAGAGAGAGAGGGAGGGAGGGAGGGAGAGAGGGTGGGATGGAGAGAGACAAAGAGAGAGTGAGGGAGGGAGAGAGAGAGAGAGAGGGAGGGACAGAGAGAGGGAGAGAGAGGGAGGGACAGACAGAGAGAGAGAGAGAGACAGAGGGAGGGAGGGAGGGAAAAAGAGAGAGAGGGAGGGACAGAGAGAGAGAGGCAGAGAGAGGGAGGGAGGGAGAGAGAGAGAGAGAGAGGGAGGGACAGAGAGAGAGAGAGAGAGAGAGAGGACACAGAGAGACAGACTGTGTCCCTGAGAGGACGAAGATTTGGATAAGAGGCTTTGATCGATGCAGTGAGTTTTATTTCTCAGCAATGCCAATTATGCGGACAGAGGTTTTACAGGGTCGGGGGTCGCGGGGCCTGCACAATCAAACGGAGCCTGAATTCTGAATTGCAGAGTGATTACAGACTGTTCTACAGGAGTAACATAGGAACAGGAGGAGGCCATTCGGCCCCTCGAGTCTGTTACATTAGGGACAGGAGGAGGCCGTTCAGCCCCTCGAGCCTGTTACATTAGGAACAGGAGACCATTCAGCCTCTCGAGCCTGTTACATTAGGAACAGGAGGAGGCCATTCAGCCCCTCGAGCCTGTTACATTAGGAACAGCAGGAGGCCGTTCAGCCCCTCGAGCCTGTTACATTAGGGACAGGAGGAGGCCGTTCAGCCCCTCGAGCCTGTTACATTAGGAACAGGAGGAGGCCATTCAGCCCCTCGAGCCTGTTACATTAGGAACAGCAGGAGGCCGTTCAGCCCCTCGAGCCTGTTACATTAGGGACAGGAGGAGGCCGTTCAGCCCCTCGAGCCTGTTATATTAGGAACAGGAGGAGGCCATTCAGCCTCTCGAGCCTGTTACATTAGGGACAGGAGGAGGCCGTTCAGCCCCTCGAGCCTGTTTCATTAGGAACAGGAGGAGGCCATTCAGCCACTCGAGCCTGTTACATTAGGAACAGCAGGAGGCCATTCAGCCCCTCGAGCCTGTTACATTAGGGACAGGAGGAGGCCGTTCAGCCCCTCGAGCCTGTTACATTAGGAACAGGAGGAGGCCATTCAGCCCCTCGAGCCTGTTACATTAGGAACAGGAGGAGGCCATTCAGCCCCTCGAGCCTGTTACATTAGGAACAGGAGGAGGCCATTCAGCCTCTCGAGCCTGTTACATTCGGAACAGGAAGAGGCCATTCAGCCCCTCGAGTCTGTTACATTAGGAACAGGAGGAGGCCATTCAGCCCCTCGAGCCTGTTGCATTAGGAACAGAAGGAGGCCGTTCAGCCCCTCGAGCCTGTTACATTAGGAACAGGAGGAGGCCATTCAGCCTCTCGAGCCTGTTACATTAGGAACAGGATGAGGCCATTCAGCCCCTCGAGTCTGTTACATTAGGAACAGGAGGAGGCCATTCAGCCCCTCGAGCCTGTTAATATTAGGAACAGCAGGAGGCCGTTCAGCCCCTCGAGCCTGTTACATTAGGAACAGGAGGAGGCCGTTCAGCCTCTCGAGCCTGTTACAGGAGGAGGCCATTCAGCCCCTCGAGCCTGTTACATTAGGAACAGGAGGAGGCCGTTCAGCCCCTCGAGCCTGTTACATTAGGAACAGGAGGAGGCCATTCAGCCTCTCGAGCCTGTTACATTAGGAACAGGATGAGGCCATTCAGCCCCTCGAGTCTGTTACATTAGGAACAGGAGGAGGCCATTCAGCCCCTCGAGCCTGTTAATATTAGGAACAGCAGGAGGCCGTTCAGCCCCTCGAGCCTGTTACATTAGGAACAGGAGGAGGCCGTTCAGCCTCTCGAGCCTGTTACAGGAGGAGGCCATTCAGCCCCTCGAGCCTGTTACATTAGGAACAGGAGGAGGCCGTTCAGCCCCTCGAGCCTGTTACATTAGGAACAGGAGGAGGCCATTCAGCCCCTCGAGCCTGTTACTTTTGGAACAGGAGGAGGCCGTTCAGCCTCTCGAGCCTGTTACATTCGGAACAGGAGGAGGCCATTCAGCCCCTCGAGTCTGTTACATTCGGAACAGGAGGAGGCCGTTCAGCCCCTCGAGCCTGTTACATTAGGAACAGGAGGAGGCCATTCAGCCCCTCGAGTCTGTTACATTAGGAACAGGAGGAGGCCATTCAGCCCCTCGAGTCTGTTACATGAGGAACAGGAGGAGGCCATTCAGCCCCTCGAGCCTGTTACATTAGGAACAGGAGGAGGCCATTCAGCCCCTCGAGCCTGTTACTTTTGGAACAGGAGGAGGCCGTTCAGCCTCTCGAGCCTGTTACATTCGGAACAGGAGGAGGCCATTCAGCCTCTCGAGCCTGTTACATTGGAACAGGAGGAGGCCATTCAGCCTCTCGAGCCTGTTACATTAGGAACAGGAGGAGGCCAATCAGCCCCTCGAGTCTGTTCCATTAGGAACAGGAGGAGGCCATTCAGCTCCTCGAGTCTGTTACATTAGGAACAGGAGGAGGCCATTCAGCCCCTCGAGTCTGTTACATTAGGAACAGGAGGAGGCCATTCAGCCTCTCGAGCCTGTTACATTAGGAACAGGAGGAGGCCATTCAGCCCCTCGAGCCTGTTACATTAGGAACAGGAGGAGGCCATTCAGCCTCTCGAGCCTGTTACATTAGGAACAGGAGGAGGCCATTCAGCCCCTCGAGCCTGTTACATTAGGGACAGGAGGAGGCCGTTCAGCCCCTCGATCCTGTTACATTTGGAACAGGAGGAGGCCATTCAGCCTCTCGAGCCTGTTACATTGGAACAGGAGGAGGCCATTCAGCCTCTCGAGCCTGTTACATTAGGAACAGGAGGAGGCCATTCAGCCCCTCGAGCCTGTTACATTAGGAACAGGAGGAGGCCATTCAGCCCCTCGATCCTGTTACATTAGGAACAGCAGGAGGCCGTTCAGCCCCTCGAGCCTGTTACATTAGGAACAGGAGGAGGCCGTTCAGCCTCTCGAGCCTGTTACATTAGGAACAGCAGGAGGCCATTCAGCCCCTCGAGCCTGTTACATTAGGAACAGGAGGAGGCCATTCAGCCTCTCGAGCCTGTTACATTAGGAAAAGGAGGAGGCCATTCAGCCCCTCGAGCCTGTTACATTAGGAACAGGAGGAGGCCGTTCAGCCCCTCGAGCCTGTTACATTAGGAACAGGAGGAGGCCGTTCAGCCCCTCGAGCCTGTTACATTAGGAACAGGAGGAGGCCATTCAGCCCCTCGATCCTGTTACATTAGGAACAGGAGGAGGCCATTCAGCCCCTCGATCCTGTTACATTAGGGACAGGAGGAGGCCATTCAGCCCCTCAAGGCTGTTACATTAGGGACAGGAGGAGGCCATTCAGCCCCTCGAGCCTGTTACATTAGGAACAGGAGGAGGCCGTTCAGCCCGTCGAGCCTGTTACATTAGGAACAGGAGGAGGCCATTCAGCCCCTCGATCCTGTTACATTAGGAACAGGAGGAGGCCATTCAGCCCCTCGATCCTGTTACATTAGGGACAGGAGGAGGCCATTCAGCCCCTCAAGGCTGTTACATTAGGGACAGGAGGAGGCCATTCAGCCCCTCGATCCTGTTACATTAGGGACAGGAGGAGGCCATTCAGCCCCTCGATCCTGTTACATTAGGAACAGGAGGAGGCCATTCAACCCGTCGAGCCTGTTACATTAGGAACAGGAGGAGGCCATTCAGCCCCTCGAGCCTGTTACATTAGGAACAGGAGGAGGCCATTCAGCCCCTCGAGCCTGTTACATTAGGGACAGGAGGAGGCCATTCAGCCTCTCGAGCCTGTTACATTAGGAACAGCAGAAGGCAGTTCAGCCTCTCGAGCCTGTTACATTAGGGACAGGAGGAGGCCATTCAGCCCCTCGATCCTGTTACATTAGGGACAGGAGGAGGCCATTCAGCCCCTCGAGCCTGTTACACAGGAACAGGAGGAGGCCATTCAGCCCCTCGAGTCTGTTACATTAGGGACAGGAGGAGGCCATTCAGGCTCTCGAGCCTGTTACATTAGGAACAGGAGGAGGCCATTCAGCCCCTCGATCCTGTTACATTAGGAACAGCAGGAGGCCGTTCAGCCCCTCGAGCCTGTTACATTAGGAACAGGAGGAGGCCGTTCAGCCTCTCGAGCCTGTTACATTAGGAACAGCAGGAGGCCATTCAGCCCCTCGAGCCTGTTACATTAGGAACAGGAGGAGGCCATTCAGCCTCTCGAGCCTGTTACATTAGGAAAAGGAGGAGGCCATTCAGCCCCTCGAGCCTGTTACATTAGGAACAGGAGGAGGCCGTTCAGCCCCTCGAGCCTGTTACATTAGGAACAGGAGGAGGCCGTTCAGCCCCTCGAGCCTGTTACATTAGGAACAGGAGGAGGCCATTCAGCCCCTCGATCCTGTTACATTAGGAACAGGAGGAGGCCATTCAGCCCCTCGATCCTGTTACATTAGGGACAGGAGGAGGCCATTCAGCCCCTCAAGGCTGTTACATTAGGGACAGGAGGAGGCCATTCAGCCCCTCGAGCCTGTTACATTAGGAACAGGAGGAGGCCGTTCAGCCCGTCGAGCCTGTTACATTAGGAACAGGAGGAGGCCATTCAGCCCCTCGATCCTGTTACATTAGGAACAGGAGGAGGCCATTCAGCCCCTCGATCCTGTTACATTAGGGACAGGAGGAGGCCATTCAGCCCCTCAAGGCTGTTACATTAGGGACAGGAGGAGGCCATTCAGCCCCTCGATCCTGTTACATTAGGGACAGGAGGAGGCCATTCAGCCCCTCGATCCTGTTACATTAGGAACAGGAGGAGGCCATTCAACCCGTCGAGCCTGTTACATTAGGAACAGGAGGAGGCCATTCAGCCCCTCGAGCCTGTTACATTAGGAACAGGAGGAGGCCATTCAGCCCCTCGAGCCTGTTACATTAGGGACAGGAGGAGGCAGTTCAGCCTCTCGAGCCTGTTACATTAGGGACAGGAGGAGGCCATTCAGCCCCTCGATCCTGTTACATTAGGGACAGGAGGAGGCCATTCAGCCCCTCGAGCCTGTTACACAGGAACAGGAGGAGGCCATTCAGCCCCTCGAGTCTGTTACATTAGGGACAGGAGGAGGCCATTCAGGCTCTCGAGCCTGTTACATTAGGAACAGGAGGAGGCCATTCAGCCCCTCGAGCCTGTTACATTAGGGACAGGAGGAGGCCATTCAGCCTCTCGAGCCTGTTACATTAGGAACAGCAGAAGGCAGTTCAGCCTCTCGAGCCTGTTACATTAGGGACAGGAGGAGGCCATTCAGCCCCTCGAGCCTGTTGCATTAGGAACAGGAGGAGGCCATTGAGCCTCTCGAGCCTGTTACATTAGGAACAGGACGAGGCCATTCAGCCCCTCGAGCCTGTTACATTAGGAACAGGAGGAGGCCAATCAGCCCCTCGAGTCTGTTCCATTAGGAACAGGAGGAGGCCATTCAGCTCCTCGAGTCTGTTACATTAGGAACAGGAGGAGGCCATTCAGCCCCTCGAGTCTGTTACATTAGGAACAGGAGGAGGCCATTCAGCCTCTCGAGCCTGTTACATTAGGAACAGGAGGAGGCCATTCAGCCCCTCGAGCCTGTTACATTAGGAACAGGAGGAGGCCATTCAGCCTCTCGAGCCTGTTACATTAGGAACAGGAGGAGGCCATTCAGCCCCTCGAGCCTGTTACATTAGGGACAGGAGGAGGCCGTTCAGCCCCTCGATCCTGTTACATTTGGAACAGGAGGAGGCCATTCAGCCTCTCGAGCCTGTTACATTAGGAACAGGAGGAGGCCATTCAGCCCCTCGATCCTGTTACATTAGGAACAGCAGGAGGCCGTTCAGCCCCTCGAGCCTGTTACATTAGGAACAGGAGGAGGCCGTTCAGCCTCTCGAGCCTGTTACATTAGGAACAGCAGGAGGCCATTCAGCCCCTCGAGCCTGTTACATTAGGAACAGGAGGAGGCCATTGAGCCTCTCGAGCCTGTTACATTAGGAAAAGGAGGAGGCCATTCAGCCCCTCGAGCCTGTTACATTAGGAACAGGAGGAGGCCGTTCAGCCCCTCGAGCCTGTTACATTAGGAACAGGAGGAGGCCGTTCAGCCCCTCGAGCCTGTTACATTAGGAACAGGAGGAGGCCATTCAGCCCCTCGATCCTGTTACATTAGGAACAGGAGGAGGCCATTCAGCCCCTCGATCCTGTTACATTAGGGACAGGAGGAGGCCATTCAGCCCCTCAAGGCTGTTACATTAGGGACAGGAGGAGGCCATTCAGCCCCTCGAGCCTGTTACATTAGGAACAGGAGGAGGCCGTTCAGCCCCTCGAGCCTGTTACATTAGGAACAGGAGGAGGCCATTCAACCCCTCGATCCTGTTACATTAGGAACAGGAGGAGGCCATTCAGCCCCTCGATCCTGTTACATTAGTGACAGGAGGAGGCCATTCAGCCCCTCAAGGCTGTTACATTAGGGACAGGAGGAGGCCATTCAGCCCCTCGATCCTGTTACATTAGGGACAGGAGGAGGCCATTCAGCCCCTCGATCCTGTTACATTAGGAACAGGAGGAGGCCATTCAACCCGTCGAGCCTGTTACATTAGGAACAGGAGGAGGCCATTCAGCCGCTCGAGTCTGTTACATTCGGAACAGGAGGAGGCCATTCAGCTCCTCGAGTCTGTTACATTAGGAACAGGAGGAGGCCATTCAGCCCCTCGAGTCTGTTACATTAGGAACAGGAGGAGGCCATTCAGCCTCTCGAGCCTGTTACATTAGGAACAGGAGGAGGCCATTCAGCCCCTCGAGCCTGTTACATTAGGAACAGGAGGAGGCCATTCAGCCTCTCGAGCCTGTTACATTAGGAACAGGAGGAGGCCATTCAGCCCCTCGAGCCTGTTACATTAGGGACAGGAGGAGGCCATTCAGCCTCTCGAGCCTGGTGCATTAGGAACAGGAGGAAGCCATTCAGCCCCTCGAGCCTGTTACATTAGGGACAGGAGGAGGCCATTCAGCCCCTCGAGCCTGTTACATTAGGAACAGGAGGAGGCCGTTCAGCCCCTCGAGCCTGTTACATTAGGAACAGGAGGAGGCCATTCAGCCCCTCGAGCCTGTTGCATTAGGAACAGCAGGAGGCCGTTCAGCCCCTCGAGCCCGTTACATTAGGAACAGGAGGAGGCCATTCAGCCCCTCGAGCCTGTTACATTAGGAACAGGAGGAGGCCATTCAGCCTCTCGAGCCTGTTACATTAGGAACAGCAGAAGGCAGTTCAGCCTCTCGAGCCTGTTACATTAGGGACAGGAGGAGGCCATTCAGCCCCTCGAGCCTGTTGCATTAGGAACAGGAGGAGGCCATTGAGCCTCTCGAGCCTGTTACATTAGGAACAGGACGAGGCCATTCAGCCCCTCGAGCCTGTTACATTAGGAACAGGAGGAGGCCAATCAGCCCCTCGAGTCTGTTCCATTAGGAACAGGAGGAGGCCATTCAGCTCCTCGAGTCTGTTACATTAGGAACAGGAGGAGGCCATTCAGCCCCTCGAGTCTGTTACATTAGGAACAGGAGGAGGCCATTCAGCCTCTCGAGCCTGTTACATTAGGAACAGGAGGAGGCCATTCAGCCCCTCGAGCCTGTTACATTAGGAACAGGAGGAGGCCATTCAGCCTCTCGAGCCTGTTACATTAGGAACAGGAGGAGGCCATTCAGCCCCTCGAGCCTGTTACATTAGGGACAGGAGGAGGCCGTTCAGCCCCTCGATCCTGTTACATTTGGAACAGGAGGAGGCCATTCAGCCTCTCGAGCCTGTTACATTAGGAACAGGAGGAGGCCATTCAGCCCCTCGATCCTGTTACATTAGGAACAGCAGGAGGCCGTTCAGCCCCTCGAGCCTGTTACATTAGGAACAGGAGGAGGCCGTTCAGCCTCTCGAGCCTGTTACATTAGGAACAGCAGGAGGCCATTCAGCCCCTCGAGCCTGTTACATTAGGAACAGGAGGAGGCCATTGAGCCTCTCGAGCCTGTTACATTAGGAAAAGGAGGAGGCCATTCAGCCCCTCGAGCCTGTTACATTAGGAACAGGAGGAGGCCGTTCAGCCCCTCGAGCCTGTTACATTAGGAACAGGAGGAGGCCGTTCAGCCCCTCGAGCCTGTTACATTAGGAACAGGAGGAGGCCATTCAGCCCCTCGATCCTGTTACATTAGGAACAGGAGGAGGCCATTCAGCCCCTCGATCCTGTTACATTAGGGACAGGAGGAGGCCATTCAGCCCCTCAAGGCTGTTACATTAGGGACAGGAGGAGGCCATTCAGCCCCTCGAGCCTGTTACATTAGGAACAGGAGGAGGCCGTTCAGCCCCTCGAGCCTGTTACATTAGGAACAGGAGGAGGCCATTCAACCCCTCGATCCTGTTACATTAGGAACAGGAGGAGGCCATTCAGCCCCTCGATCCTGTTACATTAGTGACAGGAGGAGGCCATTCAGCCCCTCAAGGCTGTTACATTAGGGACAGGAGGAGGCCATTCAGCCCCTCGATCCTGTTACATTAGGGACAGGAGGAGGCCATTCAGCCCCTCGATCCTGTTACATTAGGAACAGGAGGAGGCCATTCAACCCGTCGAGCCTGTTACATTAGGAACAGGAGGAGGCCATTCAGCCGCTCGAGTCTGTTACATTCGGAACAGGAGGAGGCCATTCAGCTCCTCGAGTCTGTTACATTAGGAACAGGAGGAGGCCATTCAGCCCCTCGAGTCTGTTACATTAGGAACAGGAGGAGGCCATTCAGCCTCTCGAGCCTGTTACATTAGGAACAGGAGGAGGCCATTCAGCCCCTCGAGCCTGTTACATTAGGAACAGGAGGAGGCCATTCAGCCTCTCGAGCCTGTTACATTAGGAACAGGAGGAGGCCATTCAGCCCCTCGAGCCTGTTACATTAGGGACAGGAGGAGGCCATTCAGCCTCTCGAGCCTGGTGCATTAGGAACAGGAGGAAGCCATTCAGCCCCTCGAGCCTGTTACATTAGGGACAGGAGGAGGCCATTCAGCCCCTCGAGCCTGTTACATTAGGAACAGGAGGAGGCCGTTCAGCCCCTCGAGCCTGTTACATTAGGAACAGGAGGAGGCCATTCAGCCCCTCGAGCCTGTTGCATTAGGAACAGCAGGAGGCCGTTCAGCCCCTCGAGCCCGTTACATTAGGAACAGGAGGAGGCCATTCAGCCCCTCGAGCCTGTTACATTAGGAACAGGAGGAGGCCATTCAGCCTCTCGAGCCTGTTACATTAGGAACAGCAGAAGGCAGTTCAGCCTCTCGAGCCTGTTACATTAGGGACAGGAGGAGGCCATTCAGCCCCTCGAGCCTGTTGCATTAGGAACAGGAGGAGGCCATTGAGCCTCTCGAGCCTGTTACATTAGGAACAGGACGAGGCCATTCAGCCCCTCGAGCCTGTTACATTAGGAACAGGAGGAGGCCAATCAGCCCCTCGAGTCTGTTCCATTAGGAACAGGAGGAGGCCATTCAGCTCCTCGAGTCTGTTACATTAGGAACAGGAGGAGGCCATTCAGCCCCTCGAGTCTGTTACATTAGGAACAGGAGGAGGCCATTCAGCCTCTCGAGCCTGTTACATTAGGAACAGGAGGAGGCCATTCAGCCCCTCGAGCCTGTTACATTAGGAACAGGAGGAGGCCATTCAGCCTCTCGAGCCTGTTACATTAGGAACAGGAGGAGGCCATTCAGCCCCTCGAGCCTGTTACATTAGGGACAGGAGGAGGCCGTTCAGCCCCTCGATCCTGTTACATTTGGAACAGGAGGAGGCCATTCAGCCTCTCGAGCCTGTTACATTAGGAACAGGAGGAGGCCATTCAGCCCCTCGATCCTGTTACATTAGGAACAGCAGGAGGCCGTTCAGCCCCTCGAGCCTGTTACATTAGGAACAGGAGGAGGCCGTTCAGCCTCTCGAGCCTGTTACATTAGGAACAGCAGGAGGCCATTCAGCCCCTCGAGCCTGTTACATTAGGAACAGGAGGAGGCCATTGAGCCTCTCGAGCCTGTTACATTAGGAAAAGGAGGAGGCCATTCAGCCCCTCGAGCCTGTTACATTAGGAACAGGAGGAGGCCGTTCAGCCCCTCGAGCCTGTTACATTAGGAACAGGAGGAGGCCGTTCAGCCCCTCGAGCCTGTTACATTAGGAACAGGAGGAGGCCATTCAGCCCCTCGATCCTGTTACATTAGGAACAGGAGGAGGCCATTCAGCCCCTCGATCCTGTTACATTAGGGACAGGAGGAGGCCATTCAGCCCCTCAAGGCTGTTACATTAGGGACAGGAGGAGGCCATTCAGCCCCTCGAGCCTGTTACATTAGGAACAGGAGGAGGCCGTTCAGCCCCTCGAGCCTGTTACATTAGGAACAGGAGGAGGCCATTCAACCCCTCGATCCTGTTACATTAGGAACAGGAGGAGGCCATTCAGCCCCTCGATCCTGTTACATTAGTGACAGGAGGAGGCCATTCAGCCCCTCAAGGCTGTTACATTAGGGACAGGAGGAGGCCATTCAGCCCCTCGATCCTGTTACATTAGGGACAGGAGGAGGCCATTCAGCCCCTCGATCCTGTTACATTAGGAACAGGAGGAGGCCATTCAACCCGTCGAGCCTGTTACATTAGGAACAGGAGGAGGCCATTCAGCCGCTCGAGTCTGTTACATTCGGAACAGGAGGAGGCCATTCAGCTCCTCGAGTCTGTTACATTAGGAACAGGAGGAGGCCATTCAGCCCCTCGAGTCTGTTACATTAGGAACAGGAGGAGGCCATTCAGCCTCTCGAGCCTGTTACATTAGGAACAGGAGGAGGCCATTCAGCCCCTCGAGCCTGTTGCATTAGGAACAGCAGGAGGCCGTTCAGCCCCTCGAGCCTGTTACATTAGGAACAGGAGGAGGCCGTTCAGCCCCTCGAGCCTGTTACATTAGGAACAGGAGGAGGCCATTCAGCCCCTCGAGCCTGTTACATTAGGAACAGGAGGAGGCCATTCAGCCCCTCGAGCCTGTTGCATTAGGAACAGCAGGAGGCCGTTCAGCCCCTCGAGCCCGTTACATTAGGAACAGGAGGAGGCCATTCAGCCCCTCGAGCCTGTTGCATTAGGAACAGCAGGAGGCCGTTCAGCCCCTCGAGCCCGTTACATTAGGAACACGAGGAGGCCATTCAGCCCCTCGATCCTGTTACATTAGGAACAGCAGGAAGCCGTTCAGCCCCTCGAGCCTGTTAAATTAGGAACAGGAGGAGTCCATTCAGCCTCTCGAGCCTGTTACATTAGGAACAGGAGGAGGCCATTCAGCCTCTCGAGCCTGTTACATTAGGAAAAGGAGGAGGCCATTCAGCCCCTCGAGCCTGTTACATTAGGAACAGGAGGAGGCCGTTCAGCCCCTCGAGTCTGTTACATTAGGGACAGGAGGAGGCCATTCAGCCCCTCGATCCTGTTACATTAGGAACAGGAGGAGGCCATTCAACCCCTCGAGCCTGTTACATTAGGAACAGGAGGAGGCCATTCAGCCCCTCGATCCTGTTACATTAGGAACAGGAGGAGGCCATTCAGCCCCTCGAGCCTGTTACATTAGGAGCAGGAGGAGGCCATTCAGCCTCTCGAGCCTGTTACATTAGGAACAGGAGGAGGCCATTCAGCCCCTCGAGCCTGTTACATTAGGGACAGGAGGAGGCCGTTCAGCCCCTCGAGCCTGTTCCGCCTTTCAATCCCACCATGGATGATCTGTGACCTCAGATTCCCTGCAGTCGAGGGATATTTTTGAGGCTGCACTTCAATGTGAGTTTGTTAAAGGGGAAGTGACGAGGATATTTCTCCCCCTGACAGCCCAAATTCACCCCCTCTTCCCCCCCCGTCCCCCCCCCACAACCCCCACCGCTCTTCCACCTTCCATCACGAAGTTGTCCAACAAATGTAGCTGAATTTAGCAACTTTCTCCGGGGGACAGGGGAAGCTAATGTTGCCCCTCCCTGGGGTAAAGATTGGAGGGGGGGAATGGGGAGGGTGGGTTGGAGGAGGGAGAAATCAGTCAAGGTATTCCACTCCGAACCGCCTACTCGTGCCGCAATGTGCACATTAGGGTGGGGCAGGTGTCCGAGGGAGGGTCTCCGGTGATCAGCGAGGCCTCGCACAGTCAAATAGTGCAAAGCTTTCCCCCCTATGCCTTGAGCTCACGGGCCGGGGGGTGGTGGGGTCTGTCGAGGGGCAGAGGGGGAGAATGTCTGGTGAAGGGTTAGTCCCCGCACCGTGGGGCCCCGAGCCGTTCCCTGGTGTACTGTGCCAAGCAGTTTATCCGGGTTTGGGGGGATGTGTGAGTGTGTCAGCAATGGCTCAGTGGGCAGCACCTCGCAGGGAGCCCCTCACTGTCGGAGGGGCGGTACTGAGGGAGAGCCGCACTGTCGGAGGGGCAGTACTGAGGGAGCGCCTCACTGTCGGAGGGGCAGTACTGAGGGAGTGCCGCACTGTCGGAGGGGCAGCACCTCGCAGGGAGCCCCTCACTGTCGGAGGGGCGGTACTGAGGGAGAGCCGCACTGTCGGAGGGGCAGTACTGAGGGAGCGCCTCACTGTCGGAGGGGCGGTACTGAGGGAGAGCCGCACGGTCGGAGGGGCGGTACTGAGGGAGCACCGCACTGTCAGAGGGGCAGTACTGAGGGAGAGCCGCACTGTTGGAGGGGCAGTACTGAGGGAGCACCGCACTGTCGGAGGGGCGGTACTGAGGGAGAGCCGCACTGTCGGAGGGGCAGTACTGAGGGAGCGCCGCACTGTCGGAGGGGCAGTACTGAGGGAGTGCCGCACTGTCGGAGGGGCAGTACTGAGGGAGTGCCGCACTGTCGGAGGGGCAGTACTGAGGGAGTGCCGCACTGTCGGAGGGGCAGTACTGAGGGAGTGCCGCACTGTCAGAGGGGCAGTACTGAGGGAGTGCCGCACTGTCGGAGGGGCAGTACTGAGGGAGTGCCGCACTGTCGGAGGGGCAGTACTGAGGGAGTGCCGCACTGTCGGAGGGGCAGTACTGAGGGAGAGCCGCACTGTCGGAGGGGCAGTACTAAGGGAGTGCCGCACTGTCGGAGGGGCAGTACTGAGGGAGCGCCTCACTGTCAGAGGGGCAGTACTGAGGGAGCGCCTCACTGTCAGAGGGGCAGTACTGAGGGAGTGCCGCACTGTCAGAGGGGCAGTACTGAGGGAGCGCCGCACTGTCGGAGGGGCAGTACTGAGGGAGCGCCTCACTGTCGGAGGGGCAGTACTGAGGGAGCGCCTCACTGTCGGAGGGGCAGTACTGAGGGAGTGCCGCACCGTCGGAGGGGCGGTACGAGGGAGCGCCTCACTGTCGGAGGGGCGGTACTGAGGGAGCGCCTCACTGTCGGAGGGACAGTACTGAGAGAGCCCCTCACTGTCGGAGGGGCAGTACTGAGAGAGCCCCTCACTGTCGGAGGGGCAGTACTGAGAGAGCCCCTCACTGTCGGAGGGGCAGTACTGAGCGAGCGCCGCACTGTCGGAGGGGCAGTACTGAGGGAGTGCTGCACTGTCGGAGGGGCAGTCCTGAGGGAACCCCTCACTGTCGGAGGGGCAGTACTGAGGGAGCACCTCACTGTCGGAGGGGCAGTACTGAGGGAGAGCTGCACTGTCGGACGGTCAGTACTGAGGGAGCGCCGCACTGTCGGACGGTCAGTACTGAGGGAGCGCTGCACTGTCGGAGAGGCAGTACTGAGGGAGTGCCGCACTGTCGGAGGGGCAGAACTGAGGGAGCGCCTCGCTGTCGGAGGGGCGGTACTGAGGGAGCGCCTCACTGTCGGAGGGGCAGTACTGAGGGAGCGCCTCACTGTCGGAGGGGCAGTACTGAGGGAGCTCCTCACTGTCGGAGGTGCGGTACTGAGGGAGTGCTGCACTGTCGGAGGGGCGGTACTGAGGGAAACCCATCACTGTCAGAGGGGCAGTACTGATGGAGTGCTGCACTGTCGGACGGTCAGTACTGAGAGAGCGCCGCACTGTCGGAGGGTCAGTACTGAGGGAGCGCCGCACTGTCGGAGGGGCAGTACTGAGGGAGCACCTCACTGTTGGAGGAGCAGTACTGAGGGAGCACCTCACTGTTGGAGGAGCAGTATTGAGGGAGCACCTCACTGTCGGAGGGGCAGTATTGAGGGAGTGCCGCACTGTCGGAGGGGCAGTACTGAGGGAGCGCCACACTGTCGGAGGGGCAGTACTGAGGGAGCACCGCACTGTCGGAGGGGCGGTACTGAGGGAGCGCCGCACTGTCGGAGCACCGCACTGTCGGAGGGGCAGTACTGAGGGAGCACCTCACTGTCGGAGGGGCAGTACTGAGGGAGCGCCGCACTGTCGGTACTGAGGGTGTGCCGCACTGTCGGAGGGGCAGTACTGAGGGAGAACCGCACTGTCGGAGGGGCGGTACTGAGGGAGTGCCGCACTGTCGGAGGAGCCGTCTTTCAGATGAGGTGTTAAACCGAGGCCCCGTCCTGGATCAATCTGAAACTAATCCCACTGCCCCGCTCTCTCGCCATAGCTCTTCCAACAGTGCGGCGCTTCCTCAATACTGCTCCTCTGACAGCGCGGGGGAAGTCTAGAACCAGGGGCACAGTCTAAGGATAAGGGGTAAGCCATTTAGTACTGAGATGAGGAGAAACTTCTTCACTCAGAGAGTTGTTAACCTGTGGAATTCCCTGCCGCAGAGAGTTGTTGATGCCAGTTCATTGGATATATTCAAGAGGGAGTTAGATGTGGCCCTTACGGCTAAAGGGATCAAGGGGTATGGAGAGAAAGCAGGAAAGGGGTACTGAGGTGAATGATCAGCCATGATCATATTGAATGGTGGTGCAGGCTCCAAGGGCAGAATGGCCTACTCCTGCACCTATTTTTGATGTTCCTATGTTTCTATGCTCCCTCAGTACTGCCCCTCTGACCGTGCGGCACTCCCTCAGTACCGCCCATCCGACAGTGCGGCACTCCCTCAGCACTGCCCCTCCGACAGTGCGGCGCTCCCTCAGTACTGCCCCTCTGACAGTGCGGCTCTCCCTCAGTACTGCCCTTCCGACAGTGCGGTGCTCTCTCAGTACTGCCCCTCCGACAGTGCGGCTCTCCCTCAGTACTGCACAGGGAGTGTCAGTCTAGATTTTTGTGCTCGAGTCCCTGGAGTGGGATTTGAACCCACAACCTTCTGACTCAGAGGCGAGTGCTGCCCACTGAGCCACGGCTGACAGTTGTAGCTGGTAATCAGCAGGAGGTGTCCTTGCCCGTGCTTGACCTGAAGCCATGAGACTTCGTGGGGTCTGGAGTCAATGTTGGGGACTCCCAGGGTCACTCCCTCCCGACTGTACAGACTGTATACCACTGTGCCCCACCCCTGGTGGGTCTGTCCTGCCGGTGGGACAGGATGTACCCAGGGATGGTGATGGAGGAGTCTGGGACATTGGTGGAAAGGTCTGATTCTGTGAGTATGACTGTGTCAGGCTGTGGTTTGACTTGTCTGTGGGACAGCTCTCCCAATTTTGACACAAGTCCCCAGATCTCCCATTCTCTGGACCAATAGTGCAGTGACATGAGCACTGTGCTACCCTCCCTCAATGGTCTCAGTCCCTCTGTAACACCTGCTTGCTCAGTGTTACAGTGTGTGTGTGAAAAGGCCCAGCCCACAATAAACTCCACAATCTCCTTTCTCCCCAGATTGCCGAAGCTGTCAATCCCCGTGCGTGAGCACCAGTGTACAAGGAAGTTACTCGAAGCGACTTTGGACCCATTGTCCATTCTGTGTCGGGCTGATCTTTGCATCCTTGTGGCTAACGGATTTGAATGTTGCATGTTGTGTTGCAGGTAGGACAATGCCTGGCTTCAAAAAGGTGGGAGCTTATTGTTTGTCAGAGGATGCTGAGAGACTGAGAACAATGCACTGTTCAAGTCAGAAGCACGGATATGTTCTGCTAATGGCCACAGGAGCACATTTCACAACTAATGCAAAGTAGAGTGTCGAGATAGAATTCTGAGAGTCATAGCAACACGGAAACAAGGGAACAGGAAGGGGCAACTTAACCCTTCCAGCTTGCTCCAGCATTCAATTCGACCATGGCCCATCTGTATCTTTTACCCATTGATCCGCCTAGTTCCATAACCTTTGATTTCCTTACCCAACAAAAAGCTATCAATCCCACATTTGACTATTTTCCATTGAACCCCAGCCTCAGCAGCGTGGCGAGGGATAGAGAGGTCCAGATTCCCACTTTGTGTGAAGAAGTGCTTCCTGACATCACCCCTGAACAGCCGGGCTCTAATTCTGAGCTCCTGCTCCCTTGTCCTGGTCTCCCTCACGAGAGGAAACAGTTTCTCTCTGCCGACCCCCAACTCATTCAATCATCTTAAACACCTCAATTAGTTAATCGTTTAATCTTCCAGAGATTACAAGGTCAGTCTATGGAACCTACCAAAAGCCAAATATTTTTTGTAAATGTTGGTATTCAGAGGAACCTGGGGGTCCTTGCACATGAATCATAGAAACTTAACATGCAGGTACAGCAAGTAATTGGGAAGGCAAAGGGTATGTTGGGTTTTATTGCAAAGGGGTTGGAGTGTAATAGTAAGCAAATCCTGCTCCAATTATACAGGGCTTTCGTGAGACCACACTGGAGCACTGTTTGATCTCCTTACTAAGGAAGGATATACTTCCCTTGGAAGGAGTGCAATGAAGGTTTGCTAGATTGATCCCTGGGTTGAGAAATTGAGTAGATTGGGCCAATATTCTTTGGAGTTTAGAAGAATGAAATTTGATCTCGTTGAAACATATAAACTTCTTCGAGGACTTGACAGGGTTAATGCTGAGAGGTTGTTTCCTCTGGCTGAGGAGTCCAGAACTAGGTGTTGGACAATTAGGACTGAGATGAGGAGAAATTTCTTCACAGGGGGTGGTGAATCTTTGGAATGTTCTACCCCAGAGGGCTGTGGATCTTCAGTTGTTGAGTATATTCAAGGCTGATATTGATTGATCTTTGGGCACGAAGGGACCCAACATATTAGGGGATGGTGCGGGAAGGTGGAGTTGAGGTAGAAGATCAGCCAAGATCTTACTGAAGGGCGGAGCAGGCTCAGGGGCCCTGTTTTTTAAAATTCGTTCCAGAATGTGGGTATCTCTGGCAAGGCCGGCATTTATTGCCCATCCCTAATTGCCCCTTGAGAAGGTGGTGGTGAGCCGCCTTCTTGAACCGCTGCAGTCTGTGTGGTGAAGGTGCTCCCACAGTGCTGTTAGGGAGGGAGTTCCCGGATTGTGACCCAGCGACGATGAAGGAACGGCCGATATATTTCCAAGTTGGGATGGTGTGTGACTTGGAGGGGAACGTGGAGGTGGTGGTGTTCCCATGCGCCTGCTGCCCTTGTCCCTCTAGGTGGTAGAGGTCGCGGGTTTGGGAGGTGCTGCCGAAGAAGCCTTGGCGAGTTGCCGCAGTGCATCTTGTAGATGGTACACACTGCAGCCAGGGGGCGCCGGTGGTGGAGGGAGTGAGTGTTGAAGGTGGTGGATGGGGAGCCGAGCAAGCGGGCTGCTTTGTCCTGGAAGGTGTCGAGCTTTTTCAGTGTTTTTGGAGCTACACTCATCGAGGCAAGTGGAGAGTGTTCCATCACACTCCTGACTTATGCCTTGTAGATGGTGGAAAGGCTTTGAGGAGTCAGGAGGTGAGACACTGGCCCTCCAGTAATGGAGGGGGTCTACACAGGGAGACTGGACCTAGAGACAAGGTATTGGTGTTTATCAAGGACATGTAAGGAGGTGGAGCTCAGCTCTGTCTGTTAGGTCCCAGTGAGGGAGAGATAGAGCTCACCTCTGTCTGTAGGGACCCAGTGAGGGAGAGATAGAGCTCACCTCTGTCTGTAGCGTCCCAGTGAGGGAGAGATAGAGCTCACCTCTGTCTGTAGCGTCCCAGTGAGGGAGAGATAGAGCTCACCTCTGTCTGTAGGGACCCAGTGAGGGAGAGATAGAGCTCACCTCTGTCTGTAGCGTCCCAGTGAGGGAGAGATAGAGCTCACCTCTGTCTGTAGGGACCCAGTGAGGGAGAGAGGGAGAGCTCACCTCTGTCTGTAGGGTCCCAGTGAGGGAGAGAGGGAGAGCTCACCTCTGTCTGTTAGGTCCCAGTGAGGGAGAGATAGAGCTCACCTCTGTCTGTAGGGTCCCAGTGAGGGAGAGATAGAGCTCACCTCTGTCTGTAGCGTCCCAGTGAGGGAGAGAGATAGAGCTCACCTCTGTCTGTAGCGTCCCAGTGAGGGAGAGATAGAGCTCACCTCTGTCTGTAGCGTCCCAGTGAGGGAGAGATAGAGCTCACCTCTGTCTGTAGCGTCCCAGTGAGGGAGAGATAGAGCTCACCTCTGTCTGTAGCGTCCCAGTGAGGGAGAGATAGAGCTCACCTCTGTCTGTAGGGACCCAGTGAGGGAGAGAGGGAGAGCTCACCTCTGTCTGTAGGGTCCCAGTGAGGGAGAGAGGGAGAGCTCACCTCTGTCTGTTAGGTCCCAGTGAGGGAGAGATAGAGCTCACCTCTGTCTGTAGGGTCCCAGTGAGGGAGAGATAGAGCTCACCTCTGTCTGTAGGGTCCCAGTGAGGGAGAGAGGGAGAGCTCACCTCTGTCTGTAGGGCCCCAGTGAGGGAGAGAGGGAGAGCTCACCTCTGTCTGTAGGGTCCCAGTGAGGGAGAGAGGGAGAGCTCACCTCTGTCTGTAGGGTCCCAGTGAGGGAGAGAGGGAGAGCTCACCTCTGTCTGTAGGGTCCCAGTGAGGGAGAGAGGGAGAGCTCACCTCTGTCTGTAGGGTCCCAGTGAGGGAGAGAGGGAGAGCTCACCTCTGTTTGTAGGGCCCCCAGTGAGGGAGAGAGGGAGAGCTCACCTCTGTCTGTAGGGCCCCAGTGAGGGAGAGAGGGAGAGCTCACCTGTGTCTGTAGGGTCCCAGTGAGGGAGAGAGGGAGAGCTCACCTCTGTCTGTAGGGTCCCAGTGAGGGAGAGAGGGAGAGCTCACCTCTGTCTGTAGGGCCCCAGTGAGGGAGAGAGGGAGAGCTCACCTCTGTGTGTAGGGTCCCAGTGAGGGAGAGAGTGAGAGCTCACCTCTGTCTGTAGGGTTCCAGTGAGGGAGGGAGGGAGGGCTCACCTCTGCACTGTGAGTGTGAGTCTGGATTTATTTCTCGAGTCCCTGGAGTTGGGCTTGATCCCACCACCTACTGACTCAGAGGCGAGTGCTGGTCACCGAGACGTGGCGGGCAATGCCTTCGGGCAGTTTGAGGGCTGTGGTGGGGCGGAATATGGAGTTTATATCAAAAGTCTGTCGGTGTCCCAGTGAGGGAGAGAGGTGTATAAATTGATATACCCACCTGTCCAACTCCCTGTTTAAAGTTCCCTCTGATCTCCCAACTCTCTCTAATAATAATTCCTTGTGTTCACTTCCAGAATATCCCCCAGTACGATGAGGACTCTGCTGCAGATTCTAGGTTACCTGAGTAAGTCATTTTCATTATAAACAAACTGCACTGTGCTTATTTAATGTCTTTATGTAGAAAAACTTCCCAAGGCACTTCTGGTTTGTGACTTGCATCAGGACAGTTTCAGGGCTGTGGCAGGGGCGGAAATCTGAGTGGGAAGGTTCAAACATGGAGTTTAAAGTGAAATTCTTACACTTATTATTTATACTTTTAATTACTGATCAGATTGAAAACCTTTGGATTTGTGATAGGTATTCCATGATTTGGTCTCCATATTACACAAAAAGGATGTCGAGGCAATGGAGAGGGTGCGATGAAGGATTGCCAAGATGATACCAGAACTGAGATGTTATAACTCTCAGCAAAGACTGAACTGGTGGGGGCTCTTTTCTCTGGTAAGGAGAAGGCTGAAGGAGGGGAACATGATACAGGTCTTTAAAGTGATGGCGGTAAACGTATAGGAGATGTTTCCACTTAGGGGCGAGACGAGATCTCGGGAGCCACCAATATAAGATCATCACTGATAAATCCAGTGGGGAATTTGGGAGAAACTTCTTTACCGAGAGAGGGGTGAGAATGTGGAGCTCGCCACCACACAGAGAGGCTGAGGCGAGAGGCAGAGATTATTCATGGCTGAGCTCCATGAACACACAGAGGGAAAGGAATAGAAGGAGATGTTGATAGGGTTCTATGTAGACTGGTGGGAGGAGGCTCGTGGGGAACATAAACAGCGTTAGGACCAGTTCGGTAAAATGTTCCCTTTCTGTGCTGTAAATTCATCGTAATTCCATGCTGTACATAATTACACAATATTATACATGTATTCTTAATTACTGAACAGATGTAAACATTCAGCATTTGTAATATAGCATTAATATTTGCATTATTGATTTTATTTATTATGCATTTGTTACAGATATTTAATATTTGCATTATTGATTGTCAGACTGCTTGTCTGACATCCAGTACTGGATGAGCAGAAATTTTCTCCAATTATATATTGGGAGGACCGAAGCCATTGTCTTCTGTCCCCGCCACAAACTCCCTTGCCACTGACTTCACCCTTCTCCCGAGCATCTTTGCAACATTGCTGTTATTTTTGACCCTGAAATGAGCTTTCGGCCACATACCCGCGGAATAACTAAAAGCCCCATTTCCACCTCCGTAACATCGCCCACCTCCGCCCCTGCCTCAGCTCATCTGCTGCTGAAACCCTCATCCATGCCTTTGTTAAATCTAGACCTGACTGCTCCAAAGCACTCCTGGCTGGCCTCCCACATTTTACCCCACGTAAACTAGAGGTGATCCAAAGCAAGCAAACCTGAGCACTGGGAGACATTCAGAATTCAGCAGAGGAGGACTAAGGGTTTAATTAGGAGGGGGAAAATAGAGTATGAAAGAGTAAGCTTGCAGGGAACATAAAAACTGACTGCAAAAGCTTCTATAAATATGTGAAGAGAAAAAGATCAGTGAAGACTAATGTCGGTCCTTTGCAGTCAGAATCAGGTGAATTTATAATGGAGAACAAAGAAATGGCAGACTAATTGAACAAATACTTTGCTTCTGCCTTCACTAAGGAAGACACAAATAACCTCCCGAAAATACTAGGGGACCAAGGGTCTAGCGAGAAGGGGGAACTGAGGGAAATCTTTATTTGTCAGGAAATGGTGTTAGGAAAATTGAAGAGACTGAAGGCCGATAAATCCCCAGGGCCTGATAGTCTGCATTCCAGAATACTTAAGGAAGTGGCCCTAGAAATAGTGGATGCATTGGTGGTAATTTTCCAACATTCCATGGACTCTGGATCAGTTCCTATGGACTGGAGGGTAGCTAATGTAACCCCACTTTTTAAAAAAGGAGGGAGAGAGAAAATGGGCAATTATAGATCAGTTAGCCTGACATCAGTAGTGGGGAAAATGTTGCAATCAATTATTAAAGATGAAATAGCAGCACATTTGGAAAGCAGTGACAGGATCAGTCCAGGTCAGCATGGACTTATGAAAGGGAAATCATGCTTGACAAATCTTCTAGAATTTTTTGAGGATGTAACTAGTAGAGTGGATAAAGGAGAACCAGTGGATGTGGTGTATTTGGACTTTCAAAAGGCTATTGACAAGGTCCTACACAATAGATTAGTGTGCAAAATCAAAGCACATGGTATTGGGGGTAATGTATTGACGTGGATAGAGAACTGGTTGGCAGACAGAAAGCAAAGAGTGGGAATAAACGGGACCTTTTCAGAATGGCAGGCAGTGATGCAGGGTTCAGTGCTGGGACCCCAGCTATTTACAATATACATTCATGATTTAGACGAAGGAATTGAATATAATATCTCCAAGTTTGCAGATGACACTAAGCTGGGTGGCAGTGCGAGCTGAGAGGAGGATGCTAAGAGGCTGCAGGGGGACATGGACAGGTTAGGTGAATGGGCAAATGCATGGCAGATGTGAGGTTATCCACTTTGGTGGCAAAAACACGAAGGCAGATTATTATCTGAATGGTGACTGATTAGTAAAAGGGGAGATGCACCGAGACCTGGGTGTCATGGTACATCAGTCATTGAAGGTAGGCATGCAGGTACAGCAGGCAGTAAAGAAAACAAATGGCATGCTGGCCTTCATAGCGAGAGGATTTGAGTACAGGAGCAGGGAGGTCTTGCTGCAGTTGTACAGGGCCTTGGTGAGATCACACCTGAAATATTGGCCCCAAGTTTCGGCCCGTGCCGAAAACGGCGCACCTCCGAGCTGGACGCCCGTTCTTCGCGCCTAAAAGTGCGCTAGAAAAAAACTTCTATATTCTCCGGCTCCTCGGAGCTCGATCTCAGCTTGGCGCGTCGCGCTCTTCACAGCGGGGGGCGGAGCCAAACACTCGCGCCGATTCTGTAAGTAGTGGGGGGCGGGTCACATTTAAATGAGCCAACGTGGTGCCGGCAACCCTGCGTGTGCGTTGGAGTGTGTGCGCGTTGGAGCGTGTGTGTTGGAGCGTGTGTGTTAGAGTGTGCGCGTTGGAGCGTGCGTGTTGGAGCGTGCGCGTTGGAGTGTGTGTTGGAGCGTGCGTGTTGGAGCGTGCGTGTTGGAGCGTGCGCGTTGGAGCGTGCGCGTTGGAGCGTGCGCGTTGGAGCGTGCGTGTTGAAGAGTGCGTGTTGAAGAGTGCGTGTTGAAGAGTGCGTGTTGAAGAGTGCGCGTTGGAGCGTGCGCGTTGGGGCGTGCGCGTTGGGGCGTGTGCGTTGCGGCGTGCGCGTTGGGGCGTGTGCGTTGGAGCGTGCGTTGGAGCGTGCGTTGGAGCATGCGTTGGAGCGTGTGCGTTGGAGCGTGCGCGTTGGAGCGTGCGTTGGAGCGTGTGCGTTGGAGCGTGCGCGTTGGAGCGTGCGTTGGA